>NC_134830.1:156981295-157050900 GCF_004210375.1 Tachypleus tridentatus
AAACCATTATTAATTTTCCACAATTTATCACCAGATCGGGTTCAACAATTGCAGGTGTAGAACCATTATTAATTTTTCACAGCCATTACCAGATCGAGTCCAACAATTGCAGGTGTAATACCATTATTAATTTCCCACAGTTCATCACCAGATTCGGTTCAACAATTGCAGGTGTAAAACCATTATTAATTTTCTCACAGTTTATTACCAGATCGGATCCAACAATTACAGGTGTAGAATTATTACTTAATTTCCACAGTTTATCACCAGATCGAGTCAAACAATTGCAGGTGTAGAACCATTATTAATTTTCACAGTTCAGCACCAGATCGAGTTCAATAATTGCAGGTGTAAAAGCATTATTAATTTTCCACAGTTCATCACCAGATGGGGTCAGACAATTGCAGGTGTAGAACCATTATTAATTTCTCACAGTTTATTACCAGATCGAGTCCAACAACTGCAGGTGTAAAAGCATTATTAATTTTCCACAGTTCATCACCAGATGGGGTCAGACAATTGCAGGAGTAGAACCATTATTAATTTCTCACAGTTTATTACCAGATCGAGTTCAACAATTGCAGTGTAAAAGCATTATTAATTTTCCACAGTTCATCACCAGATGGGGTCAGACAATTGCAGGTGTAGAACCATTATTAATTTCTCACTATCATTACCAGATCGAGTCCAACAATTGCAGGTGTAAAACCATTATTAATTTTCCACAGTTTATCACCAGATCGGGTCAAACAATTGCAGGTGTAAAATCATTATTAATTTTCTAGAGTTTATTACCAGATCGGATCCAACAATTACAGGTGTGGGATTATTATTAATTTCCCACAGTTCATCACCAGATTAAGTTCAACAATTGCAGGTGTAAAACCATTATTAATTTCTCACAGTTCATCACCAGATTGGGTCCAACAATTGTAGGTGTAAAATCATTATTAATTTTCTACAGTTTATTACCAGATCAGATTTAACAATTGCAGGTGTAAAACCATTATTAATTTTCCACAGTTTATTACCAGATCGGATCCAACAATTGCAGGTGTAGGATGATTATTAATTCCCACAATTATTCACCAGATTGGATCCAACAATTGCAAATTAGAACTATTACTGATTTTCCATAGTTTATCACCAGATCCGGTTGAACAATTGCAGGTGTAAAAACATTATTAACTTTCCACAGTTCTGCACCAGATCGAGTCCAACAACTGCAGGTGTAAAACCATTATTAATTTCTCACAGTTTATTAGCAGATCAAGTCCAACAATTGCAGGTGTAAAACCATTGTTAATTTTTCACAGTTCAGCACCAGATCTTGTTCAACAGTTGTAGGTGTAAAACCATTATTAATTTTCCACAATTTATCACCAGATCGGGTTCAACAATTGCAGGTGTAAAACCATTATTAATTTATCACAGTCATTACCAGATCGAGTCCAAAAATTGCAGGTGTAATACCATTATTAATTTTCCACAGTTTATGACCAGATTGGGTCAAACAATTGCAGGAGTAAAACCATTATTAATTTTCCACAGTTTATTACCAGATCGCATCCAAGAATTACAGGTGTAGGATTATTATTAATTTCCCACAGTTTATCACCAGATTGGGTTCAACAATTGCAGGTGTAAAACCATTATTAATTTTCTACAGTTTATTACCAGATCGGATCCAACAATTACAGGTGTAGGATTATCACTAATTTCCCACAGTTTATCACCAGATCGAGTAAAACAATTGCAGGTGTAGAACCATTATTAATTTCTCACTATCATTACCAGATCGAGTCCAACAACTGCAGGTGTAATACCATTATTAATTTTCCACAGTTTATCACCAGATCGAGTCAAACAATTGCAGGTGTAAAATCATTATTAATTTTCTACAGTTTATTACCAGATCGGATCCAACAATTACAGGTGTGGGATTATTATTAATTTCCCACAGTTCATCACCAGATTAAGTTCAACAATTGCAGGTGTAAAACCATTATTAATTTCTCACAGTTCATCACCAGATTGGGTCCAACAATTGTAGGTGTAAAATCATTATTAATTTTCTACAGTTTATTACCAGATCAGATTTAACAATTGCAGGTGTAAAACCATTATTAATTTTCCACAGTTTATTACCAGATCGGATCCAACCGTTGCAGGTGTAGGATCATTATTATGTTCCCACAATTTATCACCAGATCGGATCCAACAATTGCAGGTGTAGAACTATTACTGATTTTCCACAGTTTATCACCAGATCGGGTTGAACAATTGCAGGTGTAAAAACATTATTAACTTTCCACAGTTCTGTACCAGATCGAGTCCAACAATTGCAGGTGTAAAATTATTAGTAATTTCTCACAGTCATTACCAGATCGAGTCCAAGAATTGCAGGTGTAAAACTATTATTAAGTTTCTACAGTTTATGACCAGATTGGGTCAAACAATTGCAGGTGTAATACCATTATTAATTTTTCACAGTTTATGACCAGATTGGTTAAACAATTGCAGGTGTAAAACCATTATTAATTTTCTACAGTTTATTACCAGATCGGATCCAACAATTACAGGTGTAGGATTGTTATTAATTTCCCACAGTTCATCACCAGATCTAGTCAAACAATTGCAGGTGTAGAACCATTATTCATTTTCCACAGTTTATCACCAGATCGGATCCAACAATTGCAAGTGTAGAACTATTACTGATTTTCCACAATTCATCAACAGATCGAGCTTAACAATTGCAGGTGTAAAATCATATTTAATTTTTCACAGTTCAGCACCAAATTTTGTTCAACAGTTGTAGGTGTAAAACCATTATTAATTTTCCACAATTTATCACCAGATCGGGCCAAACAATTGTAGGTGTAAAACCATTATACATTTTCCACAGTTCATCAACAGATCTAGTCCAACAATTGCAGGTGTAAAAGCATTATTAAGTATCCACAGTTTATGACCAGATTGGGTCAAACAATTGCAAGTGTAGAACTATTACTGATTTTCCACAATTCATCAACAGATCGAGCTTAACAATTGCAGGTGTAAAATCATTATTAATTTTTTCACAGTTCAGCACCAGATCTTGTTCAACAGTTGTAGGTGTAAAACCATTATACATTTTCCACAGTTCAGCACCAGATCTTGTTCAACAATTGCAGGTGTAGAACCATTATTAATTTCTCACAGTCATTATCAGATCGAGTCCAACAATTGCAGGTGTAAAATCATAATTAATTTTTCACAGTTCAGCACCAAATTTTATTTAACAGTTGTAGGTGTAAAACCATTATTAATTTTTCACAATTTATCACCAGATCGGGCCAAACAATTGTAGGTGTAAAACCATTATACATTTTTCACAGTTCATCAACAGATCTAGTCCAACAATTGCAGGTGTAAAACCATTATTAAGTATCCACAGTTTATGACCAGATTGGGTCAAACAATTGCAAGTGTAGAACCATTACTGATTTTCCACAATTCATCAACAGATCGAGCTTAACAATTGCAGGTGTAAAACCATTATTAATTTCTCACAGTTTATTAGCAGATCAAGTCCAACAATTGCAGGTGTAAAACCATTATTAATTTTCACAGTTCAGCACCAGATCTTGTTCAACAGTTGTAGGTGTAAAACCATTATTAATTTTCCACAATTTATCACCAGAACGGGTTCAACAATTGCAGGTGTAAAACCATTATTAATTTCTCACAGTCATTACCAGATCGAGTCCAAAATTGCAGGTGTAGGATTATTATTAATCACCCACAGTTCATCACCATATTCGGTTCAACAATTGCAGGTGTAAAACCATTATTAATTTTCTACAGTTTATTACCAGATCGAGTCAAACAATTGCAGGTGTAGAACCATTATTAATTTTTCACAGTTCAGCACCAGATCGAGTTCAACAATTGCAGGTGTAAAAGCATTATTAATTTTCCACAGTTTATCACCAGATGGGGTCAGACAATTGCAGGTGTAGAACCATTATTAATTTTCCACAGTTTATAACCAGATTGGGTTAAACAATTGCAGGTGTAAAACCATTATTAATTTTCTACAGTTTATGACCAGATTGGTTAAACAATTGCAGGTGTAAAACCATTATTAATTTTCTACAGTTTATTACCAGATCGGATCCAACAATTACAGGTGTAGGATTGTTATTAATTTCCACAGTTCATCACCAGATCGAGTCAAACAATTGCAGGTGTAGAACCATTGTTCATTTTCCACAGTTTATCACCAGATCGGATCCAACAATTGCAAGTGTAGAACTATTACTGATTTTCCACAATTCATCAACAGATCGAGCTTAACAATTGCAGGTGTAAAATCATATTTAATTTTTCACAGTTCAGCACCAAATTTTGTTCAACAGTTGTAGGTGTAAAACCATTATTAATTTTCCACAATTTATCACCAGATCGGGCCAAACAATGGTAGGTGTAAAACCATTATACATTTTCCACAGTTCATCAACAGATCTAGTCCAACAATTGCAGGTGTAAAAGCATTATTAAGTATCCACAGTTTATGACCAGATTGGGTCAAACAATTGCAAGTGTAGAACTATTACTGATTTTCCACAATTCATCAACAGATCGAGCTTAACAATTGCAGGTGTAAAATCATAATTAATTTTTCACAGTTCAGCACCAGATCTTGTTCAACAGTTGTAGGTGTAAAACCATAATAATTTTCCACAGTTCAGCACCAGATCTTGTTCAACAATTGCAGGTGTAGAACCATTATTAATTTCTCACAGTCATTATCAGATCGAGTCCAACAATTGCAGGTGTAAAACCATTATTAAATTTTCACAGTTCAGCACCAGATCTTGTTCAACAGTTGTAGGTGTAAAACCATTATTAATTTTCCACAATTTATCACCAGATAGGGTTCAACAATTGCAGGTGTAGAACCATTATTAATTTTTCACAGCCATTACCAGATCGAGTCCAACAATTGCAGGTGTAATACCATTATTAATTTCCCACAGTTCATCACCAGATTCGGTTCAACAATTGCAGGTGTAAAACCATTATTAATTTTCTATAGTTTATTACCAGATCGGATCCAACAATTACAGGTGTAGGATTATTACTAACTTCCCACAGTTTATCACCAGATCGAGTTCAACAATTGCAGTGTAAAAGCATTATTAATTTCTCACTATCATTACCAGATCGAGTCCAACAACTGCAGGTGTAATACCATTATTAATTTTCCACAGTTCATCACCTGATCGAGTATAACAATTGCAAGTGTAAAACCATAATTAATTTTCCACAGTTTATCACCAGATCGGGTTGAACAATTGCAGGTGTAAAACCATTATTACTTTTCCACAGTTCTGCACCAGATCGAGTCCAACAATTGCAGGTGTAAAACCATTATTAATTTCTCACAGTTTATTAGCAGATCAAGTCCAACAATTGCAGGTGTAAAACCATTATTAATTTCTCACAGTTTATTAGCAGATCATGTCCAACAATTGCAGGTGTAAAACCATTATTAATTTTCCACAGTTTATCACCAGAAAGGATTCAACAATTGCAGGTGTAAAACCATTATTAATTTCTCACAGTTCATCACCAGATCGAGATCAACAATTGCCAGTGTAAAACCATTATTAATTTCTCACAGTTCATTAGCAGATCAAGTCCAACAATTGCAGGTGTAAAACCATTATTAATTTCCACAGTTTATCACCAGAAAGGATTCAACAATTGCAGGTGTAAAACCATTATTAATTTCTCACAGTTTATTAGCAGATCAAGTGCAACAATTGCAGGTGTAAAACCATTATTAATTTTCCACAATTTATCACCAGATCGGGTTCAACAATTGCAGGTGTAAAACCATTATTAATTTCTCACAGTTTATTAGCAGATCAAGTGCAACAATTGCAGGTGTAAAACCATTATTAATTTTCCACAATTTATCACCAGATCGGATCCAAGAATTACAGGTGTAGGATTATTATTAATTTCCCACAGTTCATCACCAGATTCGGTTCAACAATTGCAGGTGTAAAACCATTATTAATTTTCTACAGTTTATTACCAGATCGGATCCAACAATTACAGGTGTAGGATTATTACTAACTTCCCACAGTTTATCACCAGATCGAGTCAAACAATTGCAGGTGTAGAACAATTATTAATTTTTCACAGTTCAGCACCAGATCGGATCCAACCGTTGCAGGTGTAGGATCATTATTAAGTTCCCACAATTATTCACCAGATCGGATCCAACAATTGCAAATGTAGAACTATTACTGATTTTCCACAGTTTATCACCAGATCGGGTTGAACAATTGCAGGTGTAAAAACATTATTAACTTTCCACAGTTCTGCACCAGATCGAGTCCAACAATTGCAGGTGTAAAATCATTATTAATTTCTCACAGTTTATTAGCAGACCAAGTCCAACAATTGCAGGTGTAAAACCATTATTAATTTTCACAGTTCACCACCAGATCTTGTTCAACAGTTGTAGGTGTAAAACCATTATTAATTTTCCACCATTTATCACCAGATTGGGTTCAACAATTGCAGGTGTGAAACCATTATTAATTTCTCACAGTCATTACCAGATCGAGTCCAAGAATTGCAGGTGTAAAACTATTATTAAGTTTCTACAGTTTATGACCAGATTGGGTCAAACAATTGCAGGTGTAATACCATTATTAATTTTTCACTGTTTATGACCAGATTGGTTAAACAATTGCAGGTGTAAAACCATTATTAATTTTCTACAGTTTATTACCAGATCCGATCCAACAATTACAGGTGTAGGATTGTTATTAATTTCCCACAGTTCATCACCAGATCGAGTCAAACAATTACAGGTGTAGAACCATTATTCATTTTCCACAGTTTATCACCAGATCGGATCCAACAATTGCAAGTGTAGAACGATTACTGATTTTCCACAATTCATCAACAGATCGAGATTAACAATTGCAGGTGTAAAATCATAATTAATTTTTCACAGTTCAGCACCAGATCTTGTTCAACAGTTGTAGGTGTAAAACCATTATACATTTTCCACAGTTCAGCACCAGATCTTGTTCAACAATTGCAGGTGTAGAACCATTATTAATTTCTCACAGTCATTATCAGATCGAGTCCAACAATTGCAGGTGTAAAATCATAATTAATTTTTCACAGTTCAGCACCAAATTTTATTTAACAGTTGTAGGTGTAAAACCATTATTAATTTTTCACAATTTATCACCAGATCGGGCCAAACAATTGTAGGTGTAAAACCATTATACATTTTTCACAGTTCATCAACAGATCTAGTCCAACAATTGCAGGTGTAAAACCATTATTAAGTATCCACAGTTTATGACCAGATTGGGTCAAACAATTGCAAGTGTAGAACTATTACTGATTTTCCACAATTCATCAACAGATCGAGCTTAACAATTGCAGGTGTAAAACCATTATTAATTTCTCACAGTTTATTAGCAGATCAAGTCCAACAATTGCAGGTGTAAAACCATTATTAATTTTTCACAGTTCAGCACCAGATCTTGTTCAACAGTTGTAGGTGTAAAACCATTATTAATTTTCCACAATTTATCACCAGAACGGGTTCAACAATTGCAGGTGTAAAACCATTATTAATTTCTCACAGTCATTACCAGATCGGATCCAACAATTACAGGTGTAGGATTGTTATTAATTTCCCACAGTTCATCACCAGATCGAGTCAAACAATTGCAGGTGTAGAACCATTATTCATTTTCCACAGTTTATCACCAGATCGGATCCAACAATTGCAAGTGTAGAACTATTACTGATTTTCCACAATTCATCAACAGATCGAGCTTAACAATTGCAGGTGTAAAATCATATTTAATTTTTCACAGTTCAGCACCAAATTTTGTTCAACAGTTGTAGGTGTAAAACCATTATTAATTTTCCACAATTTATCACCAGATCGGGCCAAACAATGGTAGGTGTAAAACCATTATACATTTTCCACAGTTCATCAACAGATCTAGTCCAACAATTGCAGGTGTAAAAGCATTATTAAGTATCCACAGTTTATGACCAGATTGGGTCAAACAATTGCAAGTGTAGAACTATTACTGATTTTCCACAATTCATCAACAGATCGAGCTTAACAATTGCAGGTGTAAAATCATAATTAATTTTTCACAGTTCAGCACCAGATCTTGTTCAACAGTTGTAGGTGTAAAACCATAATACATTTTCCACAGTTCAGCACCAGATCTTGTTCAACAATTGCAGGTGTAGAACCATTATTAATTTCTCACAGTCATTATCAGATCGAGTCCAACAATTGCAGGTGTAAAACCATTATTAAATTTTCACAGTTCAGCACCACATCTTGTTCAACAGTTGTAGGTGTAAAACCATTATTAATTTTCCACAATTTATCACCAGATAGGGTTCAACAATTGCAGGTGTAGAACCATTATTAATTTTTCACAGCCATTACCAGATCGAGTCCAACAATTGCAGGTGTAATACCATTATTAATTTCCCACAGTTCATCACCAGATTCGGTTCAACAATTGCAGGTGTAAAACCATTATTAATTTTCTATAGTTTATTACCAGATCGGATCCAACAATTACAGGTGTAGGATTATTACTAACTTCCCACAGTTTATCACCAGATCGAGTTCAACAATTGCAGTGTAAAAGCATTATTAATTTCTCACTATCATTACCAGATCGAGTCCAACAACTGCAGGTGTAATACCATTATTAATTTTCCACAGTTCATCACCTGATCGAGTATAACAATTGCAAGTGTAAAACCATTATTAATTTTCCACAGTTTATCACCAGATCGGGTTGAACAATTGCAGGTGTAAAACCATTATTACTTTTCCACAGTTCTGCACCAGATCGAGTCCAACAATTGCAGGTGTAAAACCATTATTAATTTCTCACAGTTTATTAGCAGATCAAGTCCAACAATTGCAGGTGTAAAACCATTATTAATTTCTCACAGTTTATTAGCAGATCATGTCCAACAATTGCAGGTGTAAAACCATTATTAATTTTCCACAGTTTATCACCAGAAAGGATTCAACAATTGCAGGTGTAAAACCATTATTAATTTCTCACAGTTCATCACCAGATCGAGATCAACAATTGCCAGTGTAAAACCATTATTAATTTCTCACAGTTCATTAGCAGATCAAGTCCAACAATTGCAGGTGTAAAACCATTATTAATTTCCCACAGTTTATCACCAGAAAGGATTCAACAATTGCAGGTGTAAAACCATTATTAATTTCTCACAGTTTATTAGCAGATCAAGTGCAACAATTGCAGGTGTAAAACCATTATTAATTTTCCACAATTTATCACCAGATCGGGTTCAACAATTGCAGGTGTAAAACCATTATTAATTTCTCACAGTTTATTAGCAGATCAAGTGCAACAATTGCAGGTGTAAAACCATTATTAATTTTCCACAATTTATCACCAGATCGGATCCAAGAATTACAGGTGTAGGATTATTATTAATTTCCCACAGTTCATCACCAGATCGGTTCAACAATTGCAGGTGTAAAACCATTATTAATTTTCTACAGTTTATTACCAGATCGGATCCAACAATTACAGGTGTAGGATTATTACTAACTTCCCACAGTTTATCACCAGATCGAGTCAAACAATTGCAGGTGTAGAACAATTATTAATTTTTCACAGTTCAGCACCAGATCGGATCCAACCGTTGCAGGTGTAGGATCATTATTAAGTTCCCACAATTATTCACCAGATCGGATCCAACAATTGCAAATGTAGAACTATTACTGATTTTCCACAGTTTATCACCAGATCGGGTTGAACAATTGCAGGTGTAAAAACATTATTAACTTTCCACAGTTCTGCACCAGATCGAGTCCAACAATTGCAGGTGTAAAATCATTATTAATTTCTCACAGTTTATTAGCAGACCAAGTCCAACAATTGCAGGTGTAAAACCATTATTAATTTTTCACAGTTCACCACCAGATCTTGTTCAACAGTTGTAGGTGTAAAACCATTATTAATTTTCCACCATTTATCACCAGATTGGGTTCAACAATTGCAGGTGTGAAACCATTATTAATTTCTCACAGTCATTACCAGATCGAGTCCAAGAATTGCAGGTGTAAAACTATTATTAAGTTTCTACAGTTTATGACCAGATTGGGTCAAACAATTGCAGGTGTAATACCATTATTAATTTTTCACTGTTTATGACCAGATTGGTTAAACAATTGCAGGTGTAAAACCATTATTAATTTTCTACAGTTTATTACCAGATCCGATCCAACAATTACAGGTGTAGGATTGTTATTAATTTCCCACAGTTCATCACCAGATCGAGTCAAACAATTACAGGTGTAGAACCATTATTCATTTTCCACAGTTTATCACCAGATCGGATCCAACAATTGCAAGTGTAGAACGATTACTGATTTTCCACAATTCATCAACAGATCGAGATTAACAATTGCAGGTGTAAAATCATATTAATTTTTCACAGTTCAGCACCAGATCTTGTTCAACAGTTGTAGGTGTAAAACCATTATACATTTTCCACAGTTCAGCACCAGATCTTGTTCAACAATTGCAGGTGTAGAACCATTATTAATTTCTCACAGTCATTATCAGATCGAGTCCAACAATTGCAGGTGTAAAATCATAATTAATTTTCACAGTTCAGCACCAAATTTTATTTAACAGTTGTAGGTGTAAAACCATTATTAATTTTTCACAATTTATCACCAGATCGGGTCAAACAATTGCAGGTGTAAAACCATTATACATTTTTCACAGTTCATCAACAGATCTAGTCCAACAATTGCAGGTGTAAAACCATTATTAAGTATCCACAGTTTATGACCAGATTGGGTCAAACAATTGCAAGTGTAGAACTATTACTGATTTTCCACAATTCATCAACAGATCGAGCTTAACAATTGCAGGTGTAAAACCATTATTAATTTCTCACAGTTTATTAGCAGATCAAGTCCAACAATTGCAGGTGTAAAACCATTATTAATTTTTCACAGTTCAGCACCAGATCTTGTTCAACAGTTGTAGGTGTAAAACCATTATTAATTTTCCACAATTTATCACCAGAACGGGTTCAACAATTGCAGGTGTAAAACCATTATTAATTTCTCACAGTCATTACCAGATCGAGTCCAAAAATTGCAGGTGTAGGATTATTATTAATCACCCACAGTTCATCACCAGATCGAGTCAAACAATTGCAGGTGTAGAACCATTATTCATTTTCCACAGTTTATCACCAGATCGGATCCAACAATTGCAAGTGTAGAACGATTACTGATTTTCCACAATTCATCAACAGATCGAGCTTAACAATTGCAGGTGTAAAATCATAATTAATTTTCACAGTTCAGCACCAGATCTTGTTCAACAGTTGTAGGTGTAAAACCATTATACATTTTCCACAGTTCAGCACCAGATCTTGTTCAACAATTGCAGGTGTAAAACCATTATTAATTTCTCACAGTCATTATCAGATCGAGTCCAACAATTGCAGGTGTAAAATCATAATTAATTTTTCACAGTTCAGCACCAAATTTTATTTAACAGTTGTAGGTGTAAAACCATTATTAATTTGTCACAATTTATCACCAGATCGGGCCAAACAATTGTAGGTGTAAAACCATTATACATTTTTCACAGTTCATCAACAGATCTAGTCCAACAATTGCAGGTGTAAAACCATTATTAAGTATCCACAGTTTATGACCAGATTGGGTCAAACAATTGCAAGTGTAGAACTATTACTGATTTTCCACAATTCATCAACAGATCGAGCTTAACAATTGCAGGTGTAAAACCATTATTAATTTCTCACAGTTTATTAGCAGATCAAGTCCAACAATTGCAGGTGTAAAACCATTATTAATTTTTCACAGTTCAGCACCAGATCTTGTTCAACAGTTGTAGGTGTAAAACCATTATTAATTTTCCACAATTTATCACCAGAACGGGTTCAACAATTGCAGGTGTAAAACCATTATTAATTTCTCACAGTCATTACCAGATCGAGTCCAAAAATTGCACGTGTAGGATTATTATTAATCACCCACAGTTCATCACCATATTCGGTTCAACAATTGCAGGTGTAAAACCATTATTAATTTTCTACAGTTTATTACCAGATCGAGTCAAACAATTGCAGGTGTAGAACCATTATTAATTTTTCACAGTTCAGCACCAGATCGAGTTCAACAATTGCAGGTGTAAAAGCATTATTAATTTTCCACAGTTTATCACCAGATGGGGTCAGACAATTGCAGGTGTAGAACCATTATTAATTTTCCACAGTTTATAACCAGATTGGGTTAAACAATTGCAGGTGTAAAACCATTATTAATTTTCTACAGTTTATGACCAGATTGGTTAAACAATTGCAGGTGTAAAACCATTATTAATTTTCTACAGTTTATTACCAGATCGGATCCAACAATTACAGGTGTAGGATTGTTATTAATTTCCCACAGTTCATCACCAGATCGAGTCAAACAATTGCAGGTGTAGAACCATTGTTCATTTTTCACAGTTTATCACCAGATCGGATCCAACAATTGCAAGTGTAGAACTATTACTGATTTTCCACAATTCATCAACAGATCGAGCTTAACAATTGCAGGTGTAAAATCATATTTAATTTTTCACAGTTCAGCACCAAATTTTGTTCAACAGTTGTAGGTGTAAAACCATTATTAATTTTCCACAATTTATCACCAGATCGGGCCAAACAATGGTAGGTGTAAAACCATTATACATTTTCCACAGTTCATCAACAGATCTAGTCCAACAATTGCAGGTGTAAAAGCATTATTAAGTATCCACAGTTTATGACCAGATTGGGTCAAACAATTGCAAGTGTAGAACTATTACTGATTTTCCACAATTCATCAACAGATCGAGCTTAACAATTGCAGGTGTAAAATCATAATTAATTTTTCACAGTTCAGCACCAGATCTTGTTCAACAGTTGTAGGTGTAAAACCATTATACATTTTCCACAGTTCATCACCAGATTCGGTTCAACAATTGCAGGTGTAAAACCATTATTAATTTTCTATAGTTTATTACCAGATCGGATCCAACAATTACAGGTGTAGGATTATTACTAACTTCCCACAGTTTATCACCAGATCGAGTTCAACAATTGCAGTGTAAAAGCATTATTAATTTCTCACTATCATTACCAGATCGAGTCCAACAACTGCAGGTGTAATACCATTATTAATTTTCCACAGTTCATCACCTGATCGAGTATAACAATTGCAAGTGTAAAACCATAATTAATTTTCCACAGTTTATCACCAGATCGGGTTGAACAATTGCAGGTGTAAAACCATTATTACTTTTCCACAGTTCTGCACCAGATCGAGTCCAACAATTGCAGGTGTAAAACCATTATTAATTTCTCACAGTTTATTAGCAGATCAAGTCCAACAATTGCAGGTGTAAAACCATTATTAATTTCTCACAGTTTATTAGCAGATCATGTCCAACAATTGCAGGTGTAAAACCATTATTAATTTTCCACAGTTTATCACCAGAAAGGATTCAACAATTGCAGGTGTAAAACCATTATTAATTTCTCACAGTTCATCACCAGATCGAGATCAACAATTGCCAGTGTAAAACCATTATTAATTTCTCACAGTTCATTAGCAGATCAAGTCCAACAATTGCAGGTGTAAAACCATTATTAATTTCCCACAGTTTATCACCAGAAAGGATTCAACAATTGCAGGTGTAAAACCATTATTAATTTCTCACAGTTTATTAGCAGATCAAGTGCAACAATTGCAGGTGTAAAACCATTATTAATTTTCCACAATTTATCACCAGATCGGGTTCAACAATTGCAGGTGTAAAACCATTATTAATTTCTCACAGTTTATTAGCAGATCAAGTGCAACAATTGCAGGTGTAAAACCATTATTAATTTTCCACAATTTATCACCAGATCGGATCCAAGAATTACAGGTGTAGGATTATTATTAATTTCCCACAGTTCATCACCAGATTCGGTTCAACAATTGCAGGTGTAAAACCATTATTAATTTTCTACAGTTTATTACCAGATCGGATCCAACAATTACAGGTGTAGGATTATTACTAACTTCCCACAGTTTATCACCAGATCGAGTCAAACAATTGCAGGTGTAGAACAATTATTAATTTTTCACAGTTCAGCACCAGATCGGATCCAACCGTTGCAGGTGTAGGATCATTATTAAGTTCCCACAATTATTCACCAGATCGGATCCAACAATTGCAAATGTAGAACTATTACTGATTTTCCACAGTTTATCACCAGATCGGGTTGAACAATTGCAGGTGTAAAAACATTATTAACTTTCCACAGTTCTGCACCAGATCGAGTCCAACAATTGCAGGTGTAAAATCATTATTAATTTCTCACAGTTTATTAGCAGACCAAGTCCAACAATTGCAGGTGTAAAACCATTATTAATTTTTCACAGTTCACCACCAGATCTTGTTCAACAGTTGTAGGTGTAAAACCATTATTAATTTTCCACCATTTATCACCAGATTGGGTTCAACAATTGCAGGTGTGAAACCATTATTAATTTCTCACAGTCATTACCAGATCGAGTCCAAGAATTGCAGGTGTAAAACTATTATTAAGTTTCTACAGTTTATGACCAGATTGGGTCAAACAATTGCAGGTGTAATACCATTATTAATTTTCACTGTTTATGACCAGATTGGTTAAACAATTGCAGGTGTAAAACCATTATTAATTTTCTACAGTTTATTACCAGATCCGATCCAACAATTACAGGTGTAGGATTGTTATTAATTTCCACAGTTCATCACCAGATCGAGTCAAACAATTACAGGTGTAGAACCATTATTCATTTTCCACAGTTTATCACCAGATCGGATCCAACAATTGCAAGTGTAGAACGATTACTGATTTTCCACAATTCATCAACAGATCGAGCTTAACAATTGCAGGTGTAAAATCATAATTAATTTTTCACAGTTCAGCACCAGATCTTGTTCAACAGTTGTAGGTGTAAAACCATTATACATTTTCCACAGTTCAGCACCAGATCTTGTTCAACAATTGCAGGTGTAGAACCATTATTAATTTCTCACAGTCATTATCAGATCGAGTCCAACAATTGCAGGTGTAAAATCATAATTAATTTTTCACAGTTCAGCACCAAATTTTATTTAACAGTTGTAGGTGTAAAACCATTATTAATTTTTCACAATTTATCACCAGATCGGGCCAAACAATTGTAGGTGTAAAACCATTATACATTTTTCACAGTTCATCAACAGATCTAGTCCAACAATTGCAGGTGTAAAACCATTATTAAGTATCCACAGTTTATGACCAGATTGGGTCAAACAATTGCAAGTGTAGAACTATTACTGATTTTCCACAATTCATCAACAGATCGAGCTTAACAATTGCAGGTGTAAAACCATTATTAATTTCTCACAGTTTATTAGCAGATCAAGTCCAACAATTGCAGGTGTAAAACCATTATTAATTTTTCACAGTTCAGCACCAGATCTTGTTCAACAGTTGTAGGTGTAAAACCATTATTAATTTTCCACAATTTATCACCAGAACGGGTTCAACAATTGCAGGTGTAAAACCATTATTAATTTCTCACAGTCATTACCAGATCGAGTCCAAAAATTGCACGTGTAGGATTATTATTAATCACCCACAGTTCATCACCAGATCGAGTCAAACAATTGCAGGTGTAGAACCATTATTCATTTTCCACAGTTTATCACCAGATCGGATCCAACAATTGCAAGTGTAGAACGATTACTGATTTTCCACAATTCATCAACAGATCGAGCTTAACAATTGCAGGTGTAAAATCATAATTAATTTTTCACAGTTCAGCACCAGATCTTGTTCAACAGTTGTAGGTGTAAAACCATTATACATTTTCCACAGTTCAGCACCAGATCTTGTTCAACAATTGCAGGTGTAGAACCATTATTAATTTCTCACAGTCATTATCAGATCGAGTCCAACAATTGCAGGTGTAAAATCATAATTAATTTTTCACAGTTCAGCACCAAATTTTATTTAACAGTTGTAGGTGTAAAACCATTATTAATTTGTCACAATTTATCACCAGATCGGGCCAAACAATTGTAGGTGTAAAACCATTATACATTTTTCACAGTTCATCAACAGATCTAGTCCAACAATTGCAGGTGTAAAACCATTATTAAGTATCCACAGTTTATGACCAGATTGGGTCAAACAATTGCAAGTGTAGAACTATTACTGATTTTCCACAATTCATCAACAGATCGAGCTTAACAATTGCAGGTGTAAAACCATTATTAATTTCTCACAGTTTATTAGCAGATCAAGTCCAACAATTGCAGGTGTAAAACCATTATTAATTTTTCACAGTTCAGCACCAGATCTTGTTCAACAGTTGTAGGTGTAAAACCATTATTAATTTTCCACAATTTATCACCAGAACGGGTTCAACAATTGCAGGTGTAAAACCATTATTAATTTCTCACAGTCATTACCAGATCGAGTCCAAAATTGCACGTGTAGGATTATTATTAATCACCCACAGTTCATCACCATATTCGGTTCAACAATTGCAGGTGTAAAACCATTATTAATTTTCTACAGTTTATTACCAGATCGAGTCAAACAATTGCAGGTGTAGAACCATTATTAATTTTTCACAGTTCAGCACCAGATCGAGTTCAACAATTGCAGGTGTAAAAGCATTATTAATTTTCCACAGTTTATCACCAGATGGGGTCAGACAATTGCAGGTGTAGAACCATTATTAATTTTCCACAGTTTATAACCAGATTGGGTTAAACAATTGCAGGTGTAAAACCATTATTAATTTTCTACAGTTTATGACCAGATTGGTTAAACAATTGCAGGTGTAAAACCATTATTAATTTTCTACAGTTTATTACCAGATCGGATCCAACAATTACAGGTGTAGGATTGTTATTAATTTCCCACAGTTCATCACCAGATCGAGTCAAACAATTGCAGGTGTAGAACCATTGTTCATTTTTCACAGTTTATCACCAGATCGGATCCAACAATTGCAAGTGTAGAACTATTACTGATTTTCCACAATTCATCAACAGATCGAGCTTAACAATTGCAGGTGTAAAATCATATTTAATTTTTCACAGTTTAGCACCAAATTTTGTTCAACAGTTGTAGGTGTAAAACCATTATTAATTTTCCACAATTTATCACCAGATCGGGCCAAACAATGGTAGGTGTAAAACCATTATACATTTTCCACAGTTCATCAACAGATCTAGTCCAACAATTGCAGGTGTAAAAGCATTATTAAGTATCCACAGTTTATGACCAGATTGGGTCAAACAATTGCAAGTGTAGAACTATTACTGATTTTCCACAATTCATCAACAGATCGAGCTTAACAATTGCAGGTGTAAAATCATAATTAATTTTTCACAGTTCAGCACCAGATCTTGTTCAACAGTTGTAGGTGTAAAACCATTATACATTTTCCACAGTTCAGCACCAGATCTTGTTCAACAATTGCAGGTGTAGAACCATTATTAATTTCTCACAGTCATTATCAGATCGAGTCCAACAATTGCAGGTGTAAAACCATTATTAATTTTTCACAGTTCAGCACCACATCTTGTTCAACAGTTGTAGGTGTAAAACCATTATTAATTTTCCACAATTTATCACCAGATAGGGTTCAACAATTGCAGGTGTAGAACCATTATTAATTTTTCACAGCCATTACCAGATCGAGTCCAACAATTGCAGGTGTAATACCATTATTAATTTCCCACAGTTCATCACCAGATTCGGTTCAACAATTGCAGGTGTAAAACCATTATTAATTTTCTATAGTTTATTACCAGATCGGATCCAACAATTACAGGTGTAGGATTATTACTAACTTCCCACAGTTTATCACCAGATCGAGTTCAACAATTGCAGTGTAAAAGCATTATTAATTTTTCACAGTTTATCACCAGATGGGGTCAGACAATTGCAGGTGTAGAACCATTATTAATTTCTCACTATCATTACCAGATCGAGTCCAACAACTGCAGGTGTAATACCATTATTAATTTTCCACAGTTCATCACCTGATCGAGTATAACAATTGCAAGTGTAAAACCATAATTAATTTTCCACAGTTTATCACCAGATCGGATCCAACAATTGCAAATGTAGAACTATTACTGATTTTCCACAGTTTATCACCAGATCGGGTTGAACAATTGCAGGTGTAAAACCATTATTACTTTTCCACAGTTCTGCACCAGATCGAGTCCAACAATTGCAGGTGTAAAACCATTATTAATTTCTCACAGTTTATTAGCAGATCAAGTCCAACAATTGCAGGTGTAAAACCATTATTAATTTTCCACAGTTTATCACCAGAAAGGATTCAACAATTGCAGGTGTAAAACCATTATTAATTTCTCACAGTTCATCACCAGATCGAGATCAACAATTGCCAGTGTAAAACCATTATTAATTTCTCACAGTTCATTAGCAGATCAAGTCCAACAATTGCAGGTGTAAAACCATTATTAATTTCCCACAGTTTATCACCAGAAAGGATTCAACAATTGCAGGTGTAAAACCATTATTAATTTCTCACAGTTTATTAGCAGATCAAGTGCAACAATTGCAGGTGTAAAACCATTATTAATTTTCCACAATTTATCACCAGATCGGGTTCAACAATTGCAGGTGTAAAACCATTATTAATTTCTCACAGTCATTACCAGATCGAGTCCAAAAATTGCAGGTGTAATACCGTTATTAATTTTCCACAGTTTATTACCAGATCGGATCCAAGAATTACAGGTGTAGGATTATTATTAATTTCCCACAGTTCATCACCAGATTCGGTTCAACAATTGCAGGTGTAAAACCATTATTAATTTTCTACAGTTTATTACCAGATCGGATCCAACAATTACAGGTGTAGGATTATTACTAACTTCCCACAGTTTATCACCAGATCGAGTCAAACAATTGCAGGTGTAGAACAATTATTAATTTTTCACAGTTCAGCACCAGATCGAGTTCAACAATTGCAGGTGTAAAAGCATTATTAATTTTCCACAGTTTATCACCAGATGGGGTCAGACAATTGCAGGTGTAGAACCATTATTAATTTCTCACTATCATTACCAGATCGAGTCCAACAACTGCAGGTGTAATACCATTATTAATTTTCCACAGTTTATCACCAGATCGGGTCAAACAATTGCAGGTGTAAAATCATTATTAATTTTCTACAGTTTATTACCAGATCGGATCCAACAATTACAGGTGTGGGATTATTATTAATTTCCCACAGTTCATCACCAGATTAAGTTCAACAATTGCAGGTGTAAAACCATTATTAATTTCTCACAGTTCATCACCAGATTGGGTCCAACAATTGTAGGTGTAAAATCATTATTAATTTTCTACAGTTTATTACCAGATCAGATTTAACAATTGCAGGTGTAAAACCATTATTAATTTTCCACAGTTTATTACCAGATCGGATCCAACCGTTGCAGGTGTAGGATCATTATTAAGTTCCCACAATTATTCACCAGATCGGATCCAACAATTGCAAATGTAGAACTATTACTGATTTTCCACAGTTTATCACCAGATCGGGTTGAACAATTGCAGGTGTAAAAACATTATTAACTTTCCACAGTTCTGCACCAGATCGAGTCCAACAATTGCAGGTGTAAAATCATTATTAATTTCTCACAGTTTATTAGCAGACCAAGTCCAACAATTGCAGGTGTAAAACCATTATTAATTTTTCACAGTTCAGCACCAGATCTTGTTCAACAGTTGTAGGTGTAAAACCATTATTAATTTTCCACCATTTATCACCAGATTGGGTTCAACAATTGCAGGTGTAAAACCATTATTAATTTCTCACAGTCATTACCAGATCGAGTCCAAGAATTGCAGGTGTAAAACAATTATTAAGTTTCTACAGTTTATGACCAGATTGGGTCAAACAATTGCAGGTGTAATACCATTATTAATTTTTCACAGTTTATGACCAGATTGGTTAAACAATTGCAGGTGTAAAACCATTATTAATTTTCTACAGTTTATTACCAGATCGGATCCAACAATTACAGGTGTAGGATTGTTATTAATTTCCCACAGTTCATCACCAGATCGAGTCAAACAATTGCAGGTGTAGAACCATTATTCATTTTCCACAGTTTATCACCAGATCGGATCCAACAATTGCAAGTGTAGAGCGATTACTGATTTTCCACAATTCATCAACAGATCGAGCTTAACAATTGCAGGTGTAAAATCATATTTAATTTTTCACAGTTCAGCACCAAATTTTGTTCAACAGTTGTAGGTGTAAAACCATTATTAATTTTCCACAATTTATCACCAGATCGGGCCAAACAATTGTAGGTGTAAAACCATTATACATTTTCCACAGTTCATCAACAGATCTAGTCCAACAATTGCAGGTGTAAAAGCATTATTAAGTATCCACAGTTTATGACCAGATTGGGTCAAACAATTGCAAGTGTAGAACTATTACTAATTTTCCACAATTCATCAACAGATCGAGCTTAACAATTGCAGGTGTAAAATCATAATTAATTTTTCACAGTTCAGCACCAGATCTTGTTCAACAGTTGTAGGTGTAAAACCATTATACATTTTCCACAGTTCAGCACCAGATCTTGTTCAACAATTGCAGGTGTAGAACCATTATTAATTTCTCACTGTCATTATCAGATCGAGTCCAACAATTGCAGGTGTAAAATCATAATTAATTTTTCACAGTTCAGCACCAAATTTTATTCAACAGTTGTAGGTGTAAAACCATTATTAATTTTTCACAATTTATCACCAGATCGGGCCAAACAATTGTAGGTGTAAAACCATTATACATTTTCCACAGTTCATCAACAGATCTAGTCCAACAATTGCAGGTGTAAAAGCATTATTAAGTATCCACAGTTTATGACCAGATTGGGTCAAACAATTGTAAGTGTAGAACTATTACTGATTTTCCACAATTCATCAACAGATCGAGCTTAACAATTGCAGGTGTAAAATCATATTTAATTTTTCACAGTTCAGCA
This sequence comes from Tachypleus tridentatus, assembly GCF_004210375.1. Classification (NCBI taxonomy): domain Eukaryota; kingdom Metazoa; phylum Arthropoda; class Merostomata; order Xiphosura; family Limulidae; genus Tachypleus; species Tachypleus tridentatus. Next base: position 157,002,505 of record NC_134830.1, read on the forward strand.
CCAAATTTTGTTCAACAGTTGTAGGTGTAAAACCATTATTAATTTTCCACAATTTATCACCAGATCGGGCCAAACAATTGTGGGTGTAAAACCATTATACATTTTCCACAGTTCATCAACAGATCTAGTCCAACAATTGCAGGTGTAAAACCTTTATTAATTTTTCACAGTTCAGCACCAGATCTTGTTCAACAGTTGTAGGTGTAAAACCATTATTAATTTTCCACAATTTATCACCAGATAGGGTTCAACAATTGCAGGTGTAGAACCATTATTAATTTCCCACAGTTCATCACCAGATTCGGTTCAACAATTGCAGGTGTAAAACCATTATACATTTTCCACAGTTCAGCACCAGATCTTGTTCAACAATTGCAGGTGTAGAACCATTATTAATTTCTCACTGTCATTATCAGATCGAGTCCAACAATTGCAGGTGTAAAATCATAATTAATTTTTCACAGTTCAGCACCAAATTTTATTCAACAGTTGTAGGTGTAAAACCATTATTAATTTTTCACAATTTATCACCAGATCGGGCCAAACAATTGTAGGTGTAAAACCATTATACATTTTCCACAGTTCATCAACAGATCTAGTCCAACAATTGCAGGTGTAAAAGCATTATTAAGTATCCACAGTTTATGACCAGATTGGGTCAAACAATTGCAAGTGTAGAACTATTACTGATTTTCCACAATTCATCAACAGATCGAGCTTGACAATTGCAGGTGTAAAACCATTATTAATTTCTCACAGTTTATTAGCAGATCAAGTCCAACAATTGCAGGTGTAAAACCATTATTAATTTTTCACAGTTCATCACCAGATTCGGTTCAACAATTGCAGGTGTAAAACCATTATTAATTTTCTATAGTTTATTACCAGATCGGATCCAACAATTACAGGTGTAGGATTATTACTAACTTCCCACAGTTTATCACCAGATAGAGTTCAACAATTGCAGTGTAAAAGCATTATTAATTTTTCACAGTTTATCACCAGATGGGGTCAGACAATTGCAGGTGTAGAACCATTATTAATTTCTCACTATCATTACCAGATCGAGTCCAACAACTGCAGGTGTAATACCATTATTAATTTTCCACAGTTCATCACCTGATCGAGTATAACAATTGCAAGTGTAAAACCATAATTAATTTTCCACAGTTTATCACCAGATCGGATCCAACAATTGCAAATGTAGAACTATTACTGATTTTCCACAGTTTATCACCAGATCGGGTTGAACAATTGCAGGTGTAAAACCATTATTACTTTTCCACAGTTCTGCACCAGATCGAGTCCAACAAGTGCAGGTGTAAAACCATTATTAATTTCTCACAGTTTATTAGCAAATCAAGTCCAACAATTGCAGGTGTAAAACCATTATTAATTTTCCACAGTTTATCACCAGAAAGGATTCAACAATTGCAGGTGTAAAACCATTATTAATTTCTCACAGTTCATCACCAGATCGAGATTAACAATTGCCAGTGTAAAACCATTATTAATTTCTCACAGTTCATTAGCAGATCAAGTCCAACAATTGCAGGTGTAAAACCATTATTAATTTCCCACAGTATATCACCAGAAAGGATTCAACAATTGCAGGTGTAAAACCATTATTAATTTCTCACAGTTTATTAGCAGATCAAGTATAACAATTGCAAGTGTAAAACCATAATTAATTTCCACAGTTTATCACCAGATCGGATCCAACAATTGCAAATGTAGAACTATTACTGATTTTCCACAGTTTACCACCAGATCGGGTTGAACAATTGCAGGTGTAAAACCATTATTAATTTTCCACAGTTCTGCACCAGATCGAGTCAAACAATTGCAGGTGTAGAACCATAATTAATTTTTCACAGTTCAGCACCAGATCGAGTTCAACAATTGCAGGTGTAAAAGCATTATTAATTTTCACAGTTTATCACCAGATGGGGTTAGACAATTGCAGGTGTAGGATCATTATTAAGTTCCCACAGTTTATCACCAGATCGGATCCAACCGTTGCAGGTGTAGGATCATTATTAAGTTCCCACAGTTTATCACCAGATCGGATCAAACAATGTCAAATGTAGAACTATTACTGATTTTCCACAGTTTATCACCAGATCGGGTTGAACAATTGCAGGTGTAAAACCATTATTAATTTTCCCCAGTTCTGCACCAGATCGAGTCCAACAATTGCAGATGCAAAACCATTATTAATTTCTCACAGTTTATTAGCAGATCAAGTCCAACAATTGCAGGTGTAAAACCATTATTAATTTCCCACAGTTTATCACCAGAAAGGATTCAACAATTGCAGGTGGAAAACCATTATTAGTTTCTCACAGTTCATCACCAGATGGAGACCAACAATTGCCAGTGTAGAACCATTATTCATTTTCTACAATTTATCACGAGAACGAATCCAACAATTGCAAATGTAGAACTATCACTGATTTTTCACAGTTCGTCATCAGATTGGATCCAACAATCGCAGATGTAAAACCATTACTAATTTCCCACAGTTCATCACCAGATTGGGTTCAACAATTGCAGGTGTAGAACCATTATTAATTTCTTACAGTCATTACCAGATCGAGTCCAAGAATTGCAGTTGTAAAACCATTTTAATTTCGCACAGTTCATCACCAGATTGGGTCCAACGATTGCAGATGTAAAACCATTATTAATTTTTACAGTTTATTACCATATCGGATCTAACAATTGCAGGTGTAGGACCATTATTAATTTCCCACAGTTCATCACCAGATTGGGTTCAACAATTGCAGGTGTAAAACTATTATTAATTTTCCACAGTTTATCACCAGATCGGATCCAACAATTGCAAGTGTAGAACTATTACTAATTTTCCACAATTCATCAACAGATCGGGCTCAACAATTGCAGGTGTAAACCTATTATTGATTTTCCACAGTTCATAACCAGATTGGGTTCAACAGTTTCAGGTGTAATACCATTATTAATTTTCCACAATTTATCACCAGATGGGGTCAAACAATTGAAGGTGTAGAACCATTATTCATTTTCCACAGTTTAGTACCAGAAAGGATCCAACAACTGCATCTGTAGGACCATTAGTAAGTTCCCTCAGTTCATCACCAGATCGGATACAACAATTTCAGGTGTAGGACCATTATTAATTTCACACAGTTCATCACCAAATCGAATATAACAATTGCAGGTGTTAAACCATTATTAAGTTTCCACAGTTGATCACCATATTGGATTCATTTATTCTCTTACGTTATAGGTAAAATACCTTAGCTACTTATCTTACTGTCTCTACCCTGAGTGAACAGATTTTCAAATAAAGACTTTTATCTAAACTTCCTGAAAATATTGTAACTTAAGTTGCAATTGTAATGTCTTTTTATTCATTTTACTCATGTTTGTCTGTGAATTAACATTTGTCTAAGTAATCGTTTGAATTGTGCTAGACCTCTATCAAAAATAGTTTATGTTGCTTTTCAGTTTGATTTGATAATCTCATAATCTGTTAATGGTAAATTTAATTTTTATTCACGACCGTATTTGAAACACGTTCCATCACTGGCGAGACAGCTTTCTTAAATGATGTATACCTTCTTTGTTTTAGTTAATTCGCATGTCTTCGTTCACTGTAGCATCTATAAACTGTTCACGCGCCAACGAACCAGTCATTTTACCTGGACTGTAAATTAAGTAATCTTTTCCACATCTTCGAGAGTCCAATAAAAGTCTTTTCTTTCTGGTGTGTCACTTCAAGTCTGTTTGATAAGCCAGCCACTAACGACTGATAGCTGAGAAACGCTTAATTTCGTTAAGGGTGTTCCTTTTAAATTTACAGCACGAGTCATATCTCGATTACCTTGGAAATAATATTGAACTGCGTATGATACACTTCTGATGGAATTTTTCCATCATAGTTTGTTGGCTTCTGGATTGGGCGGTGTTGTTGAACCTAGCTGATAAATGAGATAATGACATGCATGGAGTGGTCCAGGAAGGTCCAGCGGTCATCAGTGTCACGGTAATAGTAGTAGCAACCAATGTAGACGAGAGAAGGTAATTCTCTTCCATATTTTATATTTAATGATGGAAGAGTTGAAAATCTCGAACCGATGCACACAAGGGTGTGGCTGGTTGAAAATCTTGAATCGATGCACACAAGGGTGTGGCTGGTTGAAAATCTCGAATCGATGCACACAAGGGTGTGGCTGGTTGAAAATCTCGAATCGATGCACACAAGGGTGTGGCTGGTTGAAAATCTCGAATCGATACACACAAGGGTGTGGCTGGTTGAAAATCTTGAATCGATGCACACAAGGGTGTGGCTGGTTGAAAATCTTGAATCGATGCACACAAGGGTGTGGCTGGTTGAAAATCTTGAATCGATGCACACAAGGGTGTGGCTGGTTGAAAATCTCGAACCGATGCACACAAGGGTGTGGCTGGTTGAAAATCTTGAATCGATGCACACAAGGGTGTGGCTGGTTGAAAATCTTGAATCGATGAACACAAGGGTGTGGCTGGTTGAAAATCTCGAATCGATGCACACAAGGGTGTGGCTGGTTGAAAATCTTGAATCGATGAACACAAGGGTGTGGCTGGTTGAAAATCTCGAATCGATGCACACAAGGGTGTGGCTGGTTGAAAATCTCGAATCGATGCACACAAGGGTGTGGCTGGTTGAAAATCTCGAATCGATGCACACAAGGGTGTGGCTGGTTGAAAATCTTGAATCGATGCACACAAGGGTGTGGCTGGTTGAAAATCTTGAATCGATGCTCACAAGGGTGTGGCTGGTTGAAAATCATGAATCGATGCACACAAGGGTGTGGCTGGTTGAAAATCTCGAATCGATGCACACAAGGGTGTGGCTGGTTGAAAATCTTGAATCGATGCACACAAGGGTGTGGCTGGTTGAAAATCTTGAATCGATGCTCACAAGGGTGTGGCTGGTTGAAAATCATGAATCGATGCACACAAGGGTGTGGCTGGTTGAAAATCTCGAATCGATGCACACAAGGGTGTGGCTGGTTGAAAATCTTGAATCGATGAACACAAGGGTGTGGCTGGTTGAAAATCTCAAATCGATGCACACAAGGGTGTGGCTGGTTGAAAATCTCGAATCGATGCACACAAGGGTGTGGATGGTTGAAAATCTTGAATCGATGCACACAAGGGTGTGGCTGGTTGAAAATCTTGAATCGATGCTCACAAGGGTGTGGCTGGTTGAAAATCTTGAATCGATGCACACAAGGGTGTGGCTGGTTGAAAATCTCGAACCGATGCACACAAGGGTGTGGCTGGTTGAAAATCTTGAATCGATGCACACAAGGGTGTGGCTGGTTGAAAATCTCGAATCGATGCTCACAAGGGTGTGGCTGGTTGAAAATCATGAATCGATGCACACAAGGGTGTGGCTGGTTGAAAATCTCGAATCCATGCACACAAGGGTGTGGCTGGTTGAAAATCTCGAATCGATGAACACAAGGGTGTGGCTGGTTGAAAATCTCGAATCGATGCACACAAGGGTGTGGCTGGTTGAAAATCTCGAATCGATGAACACAAGGGTGTGGCTGGTTGAAAATCTCGAATCGATGAACACAAGGGTGTGGCTGGTTGAAAATCTCGAATCGATGCACACAAGGGTGTGGCTGGTTGAAAATCTCGAATCGATGCACACAAGGGTGTGGATGGTTGAAAATCTCGAATCGATGCACACAAGGGTGTGGCTGGTTGAAAATCTTGAATCGATGAACACAAGGGTGTGGCTGGTTGAAAATCTCGAATCGATGCACACAAGGGTGTGGCTGGTTGAAAATCTCGAATCGATGCACACAAGGGTGTGGCTGGTTGAAAATCTCGAATCGATGCACACAAGGGTGTGGCTGGTTGAAAATCTTGAATCGATGCACACAAGGGTGTGGCTGGTTGAAAATCTTGAATCGATGCTCACAAGGGTGTGGCTGGTTGAAAATCATGAATCGATGCACACAAGGGTGTGGCTGGTTGAAAATCTCGAATCGATGCACACAAGGGTGTGGCTGGTTGAAAATCTCGAATCGATGAACACAAGGGTGTGGCTGGTTGAAAATCTCGAATCGATGCACACAAGGGTGTGGCTGGTTGAAAATCTCGAATCGATGCACACAAGGGTGTGGATGGTTGAAAATCTTGAATCGATGCACACAAGGGTGTGGCTGGTTGAAAATCTTGAATCGATGCTCACAAGGGTGAGGCTGGTTGAAAATCATGAATCGATGCACAAAATGGGTGTGGCTGGTTAAAAATCTCGAATCGATGCACACAAGGGTGTGGCTGGTTGAAAATCTTGAATCGATGCTCTCAAGGGTGTGGCTGGTTGAAAATCATGAATCGATGCACACAAGGGTGTGGCTGGTTGAAAATCTTGAATCGGTGCACACAAGGGTGTGGCTGGTTGAAAATCATGAATCGGTGCACACAAGGGTGTGGCTGGTTGAAAATCATGAATCGGTGCACACAAGGGTGTGGCTGGTTGAAAATCTCGAATCGGTGCACACAAGGGTGTGGCTGGTTGAAAATCTTGAATCGATGCTCACAAGGGTGTGGCTGGTTGAAAATCATGAATCGGTGCACACAAGGGTGTGGCTGGTTGAAAATCTCGAATCGGTGCACACAAGGGTGTGGCTGGTTGAAAATCTTGAATCGATGAACACAAGGGTGTGGCTGGTTGAAAATCATGAATCGGTGCACACAAGGGTGTGGCTGGTTGAAAATCTCGAATCGGTGCACACAAGGGTGTGGCTGGTTGAAAATCTCGAATCGGTGCACACAAGGGTGTGGCTGGTTGAAAATCTCGAATCGGTGCACACAAGGGTGTGGCTGGTTGAAAATCTTGAATCGATGAACACAAGGGTGTGGCTGGTTGAAAATCATGAATCGGTGCACACAAGGGTGTGGCTGGTTGAAAATCTCGAATCGGTGCACACAAGGGTGTGGCTGGTTGAAAATCTCGAATCGGTGCACACAAGGGTGTGGCTGGTTGAAAATCTCGAATCGGTGCACACAAGGGTGTGGCTGGTTGAAAATCTTGAATCGGTGCACACAAGGGTGTGGCTGGTTCGATCCTGTCGTTCACAGACTCATTTTTCAAATCTTGTGTTCTTGTTGATTTATTTTTGTGTTTATTCAAGTTTGTTAACGTAATCCTTCTACACATATTAAAGATTTCTTTCTTGTATTCTGTAGGCCCGGCATGGACAGGTGGTTAGGACGCGCAGCGTTACGGGCTCGAATCCCCGTCACACCAAACATTTTTTTTGTTTTGGAATTTCGCACAAAGCTACTCGAGGGCTATCTGTGCTAGCCGTCCCTAATTTAGCAGTGTAAGACTAGATGGAAGGCAGCTAGTCATCACCACCCACCGCCAACTCTTGGGCTACTTTTTTACCAACGAAAAGTGGGATTGACCGTCACATTATAACGCCCCCACGGCTGGGAGGGCGAGCATGTTTGGCGCGACTCGGGCGCGAACCCGCGACCTTCAGATTACGAAGCGCACGCCTTAACGCGCTAGGCCTTGCCGGGCCCACACCAAACATGCTCGCTCCTTTCAACCGTGGGGCGTTATAACGTTACGGTCAATTAATTCCACTATTCGTTGGTTAAAGAGTAGCCACAATGTTGGTCGTAGGTGGTGATGACTAGTTGTCTTTCCTCTAGTCTTTCATCACTGAATTAAGGAAGGCTAGCGCAGATAGCTCTCGTGTTGCTTTTTACGAAATTCACAAAAAAAAAACTTGTATTATATTATTTACCTTTTATGCTAGGCCCGGCATGGCCAAGTGTGTTAAGGCGTTCGACTCCTAATCCGAGGGTCGCGGGTTCGAAATGGTCGCCCTTTCAGCCGTGGGGGCGTCATAATGTGACGGTCAATCCCACTATTGGTTGGTAAAAGAGTTGGCGGTGGGTAGTGATGATTAGCTGCATTCCCTCTAGTCTTACATCGCTAAATTAGGAACGGCTGGCACAGATAGCCCTCGAGTAGTTTTGTGCGAAATTAAAAACAAACAAACAAACCTTTTAAAATGCGCTTCCAGTTATTTTCCGTGAAATTAAGGTCCATTATCTTTGTAAAGTAGGTATGTAAATGTAACGAAAATTGAAAATAATATAATGACATTCAGAGAGAAGGATCTTATTCAGTTCGTCATTATTAATGTTACCTGAAACCGTGTTATTATCAAAAATTGTGCTTCGATGAGTTTTCCTAAGGTGTAATTTACAGTTAGAGATTTGATGTTAAGGTTGGAGATAGTAGCTAATGAAACTACTTATCCCTATTAACAGACCAGAATGTTCCATGTTTTCAATAAATGGAACAATGAATAATAGTTTGTCTTTACTTAAATTGGATGATTCGGGTTTGTTATGAAAGACTGATGACAAGTAACATGTTGCAGCTAATTTACACTGATTATCAACCTCTGTAGAATTTTTTAAAGTTTTTTTTTTGTTTTTTTAAGTGCAAGGCGAAGGGACATCGTTAGTTAGATACATCTATATAAATAACACGCTTGCGTTTTGCTTGTGTGGAACTTTCATTACAAATTTCTCGATCAAACACTACAAATCTCATATTGGATTTTTCATGCAAAATCATCATACCTGTTGTTTTGTTTTGCGTGATCAAACGTTTTGATGCAGCGAGCACGGTACACAATGTCAAAATGTCGTTGTCATCGTATGACGACTAACTTCGATTTCAACTTCAGTTGTTTTTTTTTTTTTATTTGTAAAGAATTTCGCACAAACAGAACTTAATTCGCGCGCAATTTCCTAAAAATGAGTATTACACTAAATACAATTACTATGGGCCTACTCGTTCAAAATCATATGCTTGTCATCGTGTAAACACGCATTCAGACGTTTCTGTGAAGTCAGCTACGTTTGCCTTCATTAAATCTTTACATTTATTTTGCGTAATAGCTTCAGCTCGTTTCATATATAGTTATAATAAACATTTTTAAGCTATTTTTTTTCTTTACCACGGATCTTATGATACGTTTCTGGGAGTTTCTTTACGTCCCCAAAATGACATCATAAACATAACTGGTAACTGTTTCTACTTCGTACACTATTATAAATACCATTACTACACTTTGCTGTTTACTTTATATGTAGTTTAATTAAATAAATTTACGTCTACGTGAGTTTGTTTGTCTGAGCGCATGTACTTTTTTTTTCTTCCAAACTGACCAGGATTCATTGATGTAACACAATACCTGCAAGAAAGCGTAACTTAAATGACATGCGTGAAAATGGTAGAATAAGAAAATTTAAAGTGCAGGGCATGAAGACTACTGCGCATGTTCTGCGGGTTGCACCTAGTTACAAATAATTCCTCTATTAAGCTCAAAGATGTCTTACTCTTATTAGTTCTGTTTTTTTTTTTATCTTACTATGACTTCACGGAATACATCTGATAAGTTGTAAAAAATAAGGGTTCGTAGAAAATTTGCAATTTTTCAAAACGTTACATTCTGTCTGAAATCTTATTATTTAGACCAAATTGATAAATACACATATATTTTTATTGAATAGTTTATTCTTCTAGTTTAGCTTTGTTCACTAGTGAATCAACACATTTTGTTTTTGAATTAGAAAGTATCAGAAAATATGCTCTTTTTTTTTTAGAATTTCGCGCAAAGCTACACGAGGGCTATCTTCGCTAGCCGTCCCTAATTTAGCAGTGTAAGACTGGAGGGAAGGCATCTAGTCATCACTACCCACCGCCAACTCTAGGGCTACTCTTTTACCAAAGAATAGTGGGATTGACGGTTACATTATAACGTCCCAACGGCTGAAAGGACGAGCATGTCTGGACTCAGATTACGAGTCGAACGCCTTAACCCACCTGGCCTCAGAAAATATGATCAGGAGAATTAGTATGTTGATAAAATTGGAAGTTTAAGGAGTGATGAGGTAATATTTCCCCATGGGTTTTAAAAGACGCCATCTATTGGATTTGTGAGCCACTTGCCAATTTTTTTTGTAAGTCCTTCAATAGTGAACATGTACCAATAGATTGGAAATTAGTTACGTCACTCCTATTTTCAAGGGAGGTAATAGAAGTTGTCTCAGTAGTTATAAACCTATTAGTCTTACATCAGCTGTGGGAAAAGTTTTGGAAAGCCTGTTAAAAGATACTTTGCAAAGGGGTTTAAAAAAGTTTAGAATTTCATTGGATAGTCAACACGGTTTCACTGAAGGAAAATCTTGCCTTACAAATCTTCTGACATGCTTTGAAATTTATACTGCATATGTAGATGAGGGTAAGGGTGTATGGTGTATCTGGATTTTCAGAAAACATTTTACAAGGTGCCACATAAAAGGCTTGTAAAGAAACTTATTTCTATAGGTGTAGGGGACAAGTTAACTAACTCAATAGAAGTGTGGTGTGATGGAAGAAAGCAGAGAGTTTTTATTAATGGAGTTCAGTTAAACTGAATTAATGTTGCAAGTTGTGTACTTTAGGGCTCGGTCTTAGAACCATTGCTATTTTTGACTTGCACCAATGATATGGATGAAGGAATGGTCAATAAATTACGTAAATTTGATGATGATGTCAAGATATTGGGTGTTGCTGGTTATGTAGAGGATGCTACTGATCTACAAAATGATTTAGATCATTTAGTGAGTTGGCCAAATAAGTGGCAAATGGATTTTAATTATAAAAAGAAATGCAAGACATTGCATGTGGGTTATCATAATTTCAATCATAAGTATAATTTAGATGGGAATGTTATGAAATAAAATGGTCTTAATGTGATGGTGGATCAGTCTCTTAAGACGTTCGAGCAGTCTGCTGTTGCTAGTGGTAGAGCAAATAGGATTTTAGGTTTTATCTACAGAAATGTTGAATACAAGTCTAAAGAGGTTGTAATTTAATTGTATAAGTTACTGGTTATTCCACATTTGAAGTATTGTGTTTAGTCTTGCACTCGCAAATTTAAAGGAGGGTTATTAGAATGGTATATGTGATGGAGAGTTTGTCATATAAAGAGTGGTTAAAATCTCTCAGATTGTTTTCTCTTAAGAAAAAGAGAAGAATTAGAGGGTATTTGATTGAAGTGTTGAAGATTATAAAGGGTTAGAGGGTATTTGATTGAGGTGTTTAAGATTATAAAGGGTTAGAGGGTATTTGATTGAAGTGTTTAAGATTATAAAATTTAGAGGGTATTTGATTGAGGTGTTTAAGATTATAAAGGGTTAGAGGGTATTTGATTGAAGTGTTTAAGATTATAAAATTTAGAGGGTATTTGATTGAGGTGTTTAAGATTATAAAGGGTTAGAGGGTATTTGATTGAAGTGTTTAAGATTATAAAATTTAGAGGGTATTTGATTGAGGTGTTTAAGATTATAAAGGGTTAGAGGGTATTTGATTGAAGTGTTTAAGATTATAAAGGGTTAGAGTGTATTTGATTGAAGTGTTTAAGATTATAAAGGGTTAGAGGGTATTTGATTGAAGTGTTTAAGATTATAAAGGGTTAGAGGGTATTTGATTGAAGTGTTTAAGATTATAAAAGGAAATGATGGTGATATATCTACTGTTTTCATATTTAACAGAGAGTATTATAGAATTAGGGGACACAAATATAGATTTAGGGAAGGTAGAAGCCGTCTTTAGCTAAGACAATTTTATAAGTGTCATCCACTTCATTTGAAATATGCCATTCGGATGTTATGGAAGCAGTAATTTTAAATAAGTTTAAGAGGAAGCTTGACAATTATACGAATGTTAAGGGCTGGATTTAATAAGTCCTTTGTTTTTTTGTTTTTGAATTTCGCACAAAACTAATCGAGAGCTATCTGTGCTAGCCGTCCCTAATTTAGGAGTGTAAGACTAGAGGGAAGGCAGCTAGTCATCACCACCCACCGCCAACTCGCTTGGGCTACTCTTTTACCAACGAATAGTAGGATTGACCGTCACATTATAATGCCTCCACGGCTGAAAGGGCGATCATGTTTGGCGCGACAGGGATGCGAACCCGCGACCCGCAGATTACGAGTCGCACGCTTTAACACGCTTGGCCATGCCTCATCCCTTCTTGTCCCTAAACATTTTGTTATATTATTCGCTGTATAGAAGAGCTGTATGTACAGCGACTATGCTCCCAGAATGAGTTAAGAAACCAAGGCTGCAGCACGAAGGGACAAATACAATTAACAACAAGAGGGAACCACAAATACAGTTACAGCATGGAAGTACCACAAGTACACTAAACAACAGGAGGGGACCACGGATATAATTCTGTAAGAGCTGCTCTTTCTCCGCCCTTAAGAACACGTTACCCAATTTCTTACATATCTTAACTCGCAACACAGTGCGTAAAATGTGCTTATGAAACTGATATTAGCTGGTCACCCCTTCCCGGCATGTTTATATAACTCATTGTATGGCTTTGTGCCAACAAACGACAACATCACTTTAAGACTATTCCAAAAGTCTCTTTATCATTGAATTTCTGCTTCAACAATAAAGATTATCTTCTGTTATTCAACTCGTTTCTAATCAGACAGCAGGGTTACCTATATTGGCGAAAAAGAAATGCCACGGGAAACTGTAAGTTTACATGAACAAAGGGAATTTTCAATTTAAAAGAGGTAGCGAATTCAGTAGTCCTTGGCCTTTCCTCAATACCCTAACACACACACACACACAAAATACGGACAACGTCTGGTACGGGTATTAATACTTTAATTAAAATGCTTCTTTTAAATTAAAGTTTTAATACCCTTACGAACCGTTTATAGAATGCAGTATGGATTTTTCTCTTCCAGTCCAGGCACTCGACTCGTAATCCGAAAGTCGCAGGTTCGAATCCCCGTCACACCAAACATGCTCGCCCTTTCAGCCGTGGGGGCGTTATAATGTGACGGTCAATCCCACTATTCGCTTGTAAGAGTAGCCCAAGAGTTGGCGGTGGATGGTAATGACTAGCTGCCTTCTCTCTTGTCTTACGCTGCAAATTAGGGACGGCTAGCGCAGATAGCCCTCGTATGGCTTTACGCGAAATTCAAAACAAACCAAACTCTCCAAGTCCATATAGTTTGTTGTTTCTTCAACGAAGCGTAAAATAAATTGGTTAAATACATAAGTTTTGATACTTTGTTTATCCCTGGGAAATCAAAATGATGAATTATATTATTTTTATGACTATCGCCCTCTCATTCTGACATCCTGATATCGATCATAAACGGTTTTAATTGTTAACCTTAAAAAAATATTCATTAATAAAGATAAGCAAAAAGTCTCAGTTTAAACAAACTCTTTAACAACCAAATTAATTAAGAGGTTTTTCAGAGAATGAATAAAAATACAACCATTAACACAAAGAAAACAACCAAATCACAATCACACAAATTAAGGATGAAAGCACAAAAAAACCAAAAAAAAACTTCAATAAAAAGGACCCTTTAACAACCAGATTGTAAATTAAATCTCTTAATGTATAATGTTAGGCGAGCACCCTAACCACCTGGCCATGCTGGGTCTATTGTAAGTAGAACACATAAAGGAAATATGCTACAAACATAAATTATTTTGTTCATAAACAAATAAAACGTGTATATATGCTTGCTCAAAAAACAAATAACAACATTTTAGTGAAAATAACAACATAGCGTTAAAAACAATTTAAAATATAAAGCTATATACATTACAACAGAAATCAGAAGTTGCTGTTTTGAATTAAGCACAAAGCTACACAATGAGCTGTCTGTGCTCGGCCAATTACAGGTATCGAAACCCGGATTTTAGCGTTGTAAGTCCGCAGACATACTGCTGAACCACTGGTTAGCAAAATCGAAAGATAAGTATAATGATAAAACGTGTGTGTGTGTGTGTGCTTCATTACAGCAAAGCCACATCGGACTATCTGCTGAACTCACCGAGGGGAATCAAACCCCTGATTTTAGCGTGGTAAATCCGTGGACATACCGCTGTACTAGCGGGGGACTAATGATGTAATATGTTTAAAAAAGCAACACATATATCATCCATTTTACAAACATTTAAAATATAAACTTGAATAACTCATTTTACATGAAATGAAAATACAAGACAAAGCCTTTACGCCACATATGAAAATACGAAATGAAACACATTTTTACATAATAAAAAGATCAAAGTACAAAGTAAAGCCTTCATAGAACCAGACGTAAAATAAAACAAACAAAAAATTTTAGAGTAATCCCTTACAAACATTTCGAAATATACACCCAAGTATACAAGAGACCACGTGCATGATTTATTGTGCACTAAATCATGGCATAAAGAGAAAACACAAAAGTAACTGTGCATCATCATAAACCACAACATCAAACATAAACAGGTTTTGATCATCATAAACCACAGTAATGATTCAAAATAAGGATCACAAAGAATTTCCCAAAAGCCCAAGAGAATGTTCGGGCAAAATGCATTTTTAAACAGTAACGATTCAGTTTAAACAACGCTTTAAAACATTTACTATTAATTTATAAGACTATACACATACAAAAGTGCAAACCAAGTAGGCTTAAATGGAAAAGAAAATCCGCTCAAAATGGCCCACTTGAAATTTTTCTTATTTGTCTACAACAAATGTACAGCTTGGTGTATTGTACCTCAACCTTTAATAGAAAATTAACTAAGGTACTGAAAATGTCGTAGGGGTGTTAAAGTCGATTTGTTATGTATTTTACATAAGCTATAAAATTGTTTGTTTGTTTTGAATTTCGCACAAAGCTACTCGAGAGCTGTTTACGCTAGCCGTCCCTAATTTAGCAGTGTAAAGCTAGAGGGAAGGCAGCTAGTCATCACCACCCACCGCCAACTCTTGGGCTACTCTTTTACCAACGAATAGTGGGATTGACTGTCACATTATAACGTCCTCATGACTGAAAGGGCGAGTATGTTTGGTGCGACGGGGAGTCGAACGCCTTAACACACTTGGCCATGCCGGCCCAAGCTATAAAATATCATAATACTCAAATATCTGGTGTTCCTTTAGAAAACTTAACTACTGGGTTAAACAGGAATTACCAACCAATAATTATTAAATAGAGGAACAGTAGATGACTGTAGCATATAAATACTCAGTGCTTTGTACACTATACAGTTAGCGTTTTTAGGGAGCCGATCCCTATATTATGTATGAAGTGGTGGAGTAAAAAACAAATATACATAATATTAAATTTTATTACACACACATTCCTAAAATAATTACTTTAAAAGAGACGGTTTACGTAAAGCGATGATTTAAATGTACATGTTTTATTTGAAAAGGTTGCTTTTCTACTGGTAGATTTTTATACGCGCTTAGTGGTGATTGCATCTTTGTCTAGGCATATATTCTAACATTGCTTTGTATTATATATATACAGAGAATTTAGTTATACAGAAACTAGAAACGCTCGCTGTATTATCAATGTCGAACTGCAGCTTAACGATTTACATTTTCAACTAACGCGATCAAATAGCCAATAATTACAATAAATCATCATGAACCGTATAAGATACCATATCAAGTAATCCTTTGCCTATAGATAAGCATAAAAAAAGCCAGTAAACAGGATAGATAAAATTTATAATTTAAAAACCTGTAATTAGGGAACGTAAAAAGTAAAGAAACAAGACTATAAATAACGTAAACATTGTTTACTCAAACTACAAATCCTTACTTTGACTCCACGAAATATAATTCTAAGTAACATATACTTCGTATATAGTAATGCTGCTTCAGAGTTGCATATGAATTACTTTGGTCGCCCTCTCAGGTTACCTTTCATAAGATGTCTCAATCACTGTGAGAGATAATGTGCTGCCATCTATGAAATATCAAATTAAACATTGTTTTTTTCTTTTCAGGTATCACGAGATGAATAATCATTAACAAAATTGATTCAGGCTTAAAGATATTAGATAATATCGCCACCTATTAGAATTTATATTAGTGCTGTTACTACAGCATATATCAGTATACAGTAAAAAAAATACAACTTCTTCACTGAAAGAGGACCAGACAACATTAATCTTACAGATCTTATCAGTTAGTTAGGTCAAATGAGTGGTTCTCTCGAAACATCGGATGGCATGTTGACCCAGCAAACTCATTTTGTTGCTCAGAAAGCAAGAGCCACCATCCCCTTTTACTCACTGATTTTTCAATTGAATGACTGTTGAAGCTTGTGGTAAACATTAGCGATCATACAATATCCATTGAATATCTCCCAATGAAATTATGTCCAGTATCACAGAAAGTGAAGTTCACAATATCCTTTCAACCGAGTTTCCAAACTTCTAGCATTCATCTTCTGTTCTGCAAACCAACGATATACTAAATGTATATCTAATAAATCCAGGTGCCTAGCTTATGGTAATAAAGTATTGATTTCAGCATTATTTAACACGAAACTGTCAGTTCTTAAATGTGTTCATTTCAGACACTGATAACAAGAAGTGGTAGGCCATCCTTTGCCTTATCTCTAAACATTAGGAGAGAAGTCTACTAAGCCTTACTTACAGAGATCTGTCGTGCAATTTTGCAATAATATTCTGTGGTCACAGCACCAACATTTTTTTCTTCCTGACCACTCCGTGGCATTTTCTGTTATAACCATTTCTTGATAAAGTAAATCAAGTGTGGTTACCATACTATGAGAGGTTGCAAAGAAATGGCGAGTTCCCCAAAACTAAATGACTCTATGCTAAGAAATGAACAAATTGCACACAGCGAAAGATCCTTTGTCCAAACGAAGTATCTTTATACAACGAACAGTCACTTTTCCTGGAAAGATGGATTAATCAGACTAGTTACACTTTCTAAGACTTATTTCCAAACAGAACAACGCACTCAAGGTAATCTTCCAGACTTAAATAAAATTCACGGTACTTAGTTGAGTGAGTAAAGTCAGATCACCCAGATCAGCTGGTGCTGATTGGTTATTCAGATATGGGAGAGACTGTAGCCTCTAGACATCACCTAACCCAACATTGAAGGATATCGCTGTGAACCTTCATATTCACACTGTGCAGGTTTATGACTATAACTCACATTGGCGTAATAGATGTTACCTGAAAAAAATGACAAAACACAACACGAATGAAATCAACGACTTTCTTGGCAACGTGTTGAGCAAAAATCGCAGTAAACAAAAGAAAAGTTAAATTTCCGCGTTAAATAAGAAGGTAAAACAATACAAGGAATACCTGGATATTACATTAGCTTTAGGATGTTATTGTTGCGATGGTTTCCAAGGTTGAAGTAACTACACTCGTCTGTTTCACTCGACATTGACAGATTACGTCATTAATGAATCTCGTTGTTTTTTTTTGGTAAAACGTCATCCATCACGTTCATGCAACTAGAAACTATAAAACCAGCTGCTCTGTATCAAAGGATACAATACAAGGATGGTCTTGAAACTTTTTGTCCGACATACAGAGTACAATATTTATGGTTATTTTACCTTTCGATGCCAGGTTAAACTGGTGAATTGTTTTTGTTTGTTTTGGAATTTCGCACAAAGCTACTCGAGGGCTATCTGTGCTAGCCGTCCCTAATTTAGCAGTGTAAGACTAGAGGGAAAGCAGCTAGTCATCACCACCCACCGCCAACTCTTGGGCTAATCTTTTACCAACGAACAGTGGGATTGACCGTCACATTATACACCCCCACGGCTGGGAGGGCGAGCATGTTTAGCGCGACGCGGGCGCGAACCCGCGACCCTCAGATTACGAGTCGCACGCCTTACGCGCTTGGCCATGCCAGGCCTAAACTGGTGAAACGTTGTAACTATAAATATCTGCATGCTGGTCCGGCATAGCCAGGTGGTTAGATATCAGTTCGAATCCCTGTCACATCAAACATGCCCCGCCTTTTCAGTCGTGGGGGCGTTATAATGTTACAGTCAATCCCACTATTAGTTGGTAAAAGAGTAGCCCAAGAGTTAGCGGTGGGGGGAGGGTGATGGCTATCTGCCTTTCCTCTTGTCTTACACTGCTAAAGTAGGGACGGCTAGCGCAGACAGTCTTCATGTAGCTTTACATGAAATAAAAAAATAAATAAACTGTGTAATTCAATAATAAACAAATTGTAAGATATACACAAAAAGTTGATTTCTTTTATTATTTCGAGAGATAGTTTGCAGTAAAACGACTAAACAGATAATACTGATAGAAACTTTCGTATATAGAACATAAAAAAAGACCACACAAGTTACGGTGCAGAAAACAAAATACAAGATATTCCAACTGCGGGTTTCAAGCGACCATCAAGTTTATGAGACTCTCTTTAAATCACAAACAAGGCAGACTGTATAACCTGTGACTATAAGATCACGTTACAAAACATAGTTATGTGCAGTCAACAACTGTATTCGAAGGCTTCTTTATTACAAAAAAAATGCTTTTTAAAC
This sequence comes from Tachypleus tridentatus, assembly GCF_004210375.1. NCBI lineage: Eukaryota > Metazoa > Arthropoda > Merostomata > Xiphosura > Limulidae > Tachypleus > Tachypleus tridentatus. The sequence goes on from NC_134830.1 coordinate 157,020,955, forward strand.
CACGTAAAATGCTGTACAAAGCACGTACCATCAGCCAAGAATAAACTTGTTTATGTCATTTAGTTTTCAACAATATATTGATGACGAAACAATGGAAACGTATACAAGTTCACGAGTAAGTACGTGCTGTTCAGACTTGAGAAAATAAATGATATAAACTTATCGAAACGTTGCATATCTGTAATAAAGCTTCCTTTGCTGCCCGTTCAAGCCGTTTCCATCCTTTGTTTTATTTTCAGATGAGTCTATTTTGTTTTGAATTTCGCGCAAAGCTACATGAGAGTTATTTATGCTGGCCGTCCTTTATTTGACAGCGATAGACTAGAAGGGAAGACTGTTAGTCAACACCAGCCATCGTTAACTTTTGAGCTACTGTTTTACCAAACGAAAAGTAGGATTGTCCGTTACATATAACGTTTTCATGGCTGAATGGACGAACATGTTAGGTAACGGAGATAAGTAGTCGCGACCCGCGGGTTGCGAGTCGAGCGTGCTCACCACCAGACCATGCCTGGCCCTCTTCTATTTTAGAACTCAATTTCCTCAACCAGAAAGCTTCAGCTAATCCGGTCATAGCATCTCGGACATAACGAGAATACACGAACTTAGCACACTTGTAATACAAGGCTTAAACAAATGTACTGATTTCAACACCCAGCTCATTTCTGGTTTTCTAGGTGAAAAGTATCATTTTACATTTATTAATGTATACCATTTTAGAACCGGTTTATTAACTGGTTATGCACACGTCTTTCAGAAACGTTTTTATAGCTGTTGGTAATAAGACATCTTCAAAGGCTAATTCTATGTACCAGAAACTGCATATTGTACGGGTCCGGCATGACCAAGCATGTTAAGGCGTTCGACTCGTAATCCGAGGGGCGCGGGTTCGAATCTCCGTCACATCAAACATCCTCGCCCTTTCAGCCGTGGGGGCGTTATAATGTGACGGTCAATTCGTTGGTAAGAGAGTAGCTCAAATCATATAAAGGTTAAACATTGATCAGTGATGTCGAGAAAACCCACTTGTAGAGAAGTATTTATGTAAAAACGACTCGTTTGGGTTGAGAAAATATTTTACATAGAAGAGCGAACAACGTTTCGACCTTATTCGCTCTTCTATGTAAAATATTTTCTCAACCCAAACGAGCCGTTTTTGCATATAAATTTCTCAACAAGTGGGTTTCTCGACATCACTGATTAATAGTGAAATCAGTTTTGATACGGATACATTTTCTCTCAAAATAATGATCTAGTTTACTTTTCATGCCCAGTAATTGTAAAGCTATAAAATCATAGTGTACAAATGAAGAGAAATTACATTAATTAAAAAGAAATAAAAATTAGCTAAACCTCAATCCATTATAGCCGTGTGCAAATAACCTTTGTTATAAGAAGCAATTAGAATTTTTGTGTGCCCCCCAGGCAGATTTCCATCTCTAAAATCCGGGTTTCGATACCCGTGGTGGGCAGAGCACAGATAGCCCATTGTGTAGCTTTGTGCTTAATTCAAAACAACAACAATAGTATTTTTGTACGTGAATTGTGGGGAGTTCACGTTAATATCTATCGTTACGAATCTGAAATTTCAAAATTATCTGGTTCGATATTTCACAAGAAGGGCCCGGCATGGCCAAGCGTGTTAAGACGTTCGACTCGTAAGTCGAGGGTCGCGAGTTCGAATCCCGGTCGCACCAGACATGCTCGCCCTTTCAGCCGTGGTAGCGTTATAATGGTAAAAGAGGAACCCAAGAGTTGGTGGTGGGTGGTAATGACTATCTGCCTTCCCTCTAGCCTTACACTGCTAAATTAGGGACGGCTAGCACAGATAACCCTAGAGTTGCTTTGTGCGAAATTCAAAAACAAACAAACAATCGTAAGCCATCTTGTGGTGAGATATCAAGGATTTTAGTACTGACATTTAAGGTCATTTTGTGTTTAGCCTGCTTACCCTAATCTGAACGGAAAAATTGATCAGACATATTGTTCAAGTTTATAAAAAAAATGTGAGTAGTTTTCATTCTTGTCTGCAAGGTGGCGCTTTTATGACATTTTGTTTGACGTAGCCCTTGTGTAGCTTTGCGCGAAATTCAAAAACAAACAAATTTCAGAACAAATAAATTAAGTAATAATAATAATTTTTCGCATGATATAAATTATCCTATATTTTTTAATGGCATCAAAATAACCGTCAAAATGTCATAGCTCGTGACCTAGTGGAGTTACTATCGAAGATAGTGGAATGAATTTCACTATTTTATTTGTAAAAGGACATACGTTTGTAATTAGTCCCGGTGGTCAGTTTGTATTTCTTTTAACAGATCATTGCAATGTATGTATAAATATATATATAAACGAATTTTTTAGCTTTTATATTTGCATTTATTACACGTATGACGTAATATGTTGCTGAGTGTACATACAGGGTGGTTCGTAAGTCCCTACCCATCCATATATCTTATGTATCCAGTGTATCTGTGTGTTGTCCCTCATTCTCGCTGTATATTATGCGACGCCATGTTCTGTGAGACAGTTTCCTCAACATAGCAGGGGTTATTGTTCCAAATGCCGCGCTAACAGCTGCCTTCAACTCGTCATTAGTATTATAACGTTGTTTATAATAACATATGGATGGGTAGGGACTTACGGGCCACCCTGTATATATTGTTTTAAGCATAAATCAACGTGCTTTTAATTTAGGCTGCGTTGTAAATGTTTTTTTATCTTCTGCAGTATAACCACAATGGCTTAGGTTACACAGTGTTTATTTAGTAAAACGTTTCAATTAAACAAGTTTAAATATAATAATGTAATAAGATTAGATGTAGGTCAACCATAGCAAAAGTTGGATTGAAAAGTGAAATGTCGAATCTTCATTTTGTATTTCTTTACAGGATATTGTATTTTTTACTCACTGTAACCAGTTGTTATTTCAATAATACTGTATCTTACTACAAGACATACTGAAGTAAATATTATTTCTTAAACCTTGACCACAGTTTAGTCCTTTTATTTCAATTAATTATGTATTAGTTTAAATGCACAGCATTCACGTCTGAAGGCTGATACAGCTTTTAAGAATTGTTAATTTTGTTTGTTCAGTTCAACATTGTTGGTGTAGTTCACGTGTTCACGTGGAGATGCAACGTGACTTGCGTTAGCTTTACCTCTAGCGCCGTCTATAAAACTTTGCCTCATTGGTCAGGCTACAGTTATGTCATACTGGTAATTTTCGAGATAGCTTAAGGTACGCGTATAAGAACGTGTACACTTATCCAATCGCATGACTTATTAATTGTGGTGTTTGTTAGTACGAGTGTTAACGTTGTTGCTTTATAGTTTTATCTACGTTCGGTTTTATGATATAGTTATCAGTATTGCTTGCTGGTCATATTTCGTCAGGATTTTTGCCCAGTTTATTCAAACCAAAGCAAGTATGTAATCGCCCACTTATTGTTTTAGAATGTGGGTCTGAGATCTCATGCCCTTGTGGAGGCGTTTGGGAGAATTACTTTTGAACTGAACTCTGCATTAGAACTGCTGTACTTCTGCTGGTTCATTTTATAAAATAATCGGAATTAGGAAAAAAAAATGAAATTCTTCCCCACTTACAAATTACAGGGGCATGAAACCACAAGACTTTCTGAATTTCAATTAGTTTTTTTGACAGATTGTATAACTTTTGTGGTTAAAACAAAGTGTAATTATTGTATATAGGTATTACAAGAAATATTGACGTTCATGTTGATTTTATAGCATTCGGTGTATTGGACTAGTGGCTGATGCGATACTTGTAAATATGATGTTAGCTTTTAGTAGACACTTTAAGTATGTTAAGAAAGTGGTTAAACTTAAAGTAGCAATTAAGGCGTTGCAGTCCATGTGTGGCTTACAAAAATGATAATGTTATTGAAACTAAAACAAAGTAAAAAAACTGCATACATGATTCCAGTGGCATTTAATTTGTTTCTAAAAAGTAGGTCGGGTTTCTGATAAATGTATTGTACAAGTTGCTTTCTGTCGTTCTTAGATCGATATTTAATGTGAATGATGTAGGTGTGTAGGATGCATCCTAAAGTAAAGTGAAATCACGTATAGCCAACGTGATCAAGTTGTTATGTGATATAAACTTGCGAAAATAACTCGCTAATCAGAAGTAATTTGATTTTGTTTTTAGTTTGTGTCTTTAAAGTTAAGCTTACTTTTACTACTTTGTGTGTGTGTGTACCGTATCAATTTACTAAGGATTTAGTACAACTACGGACGTGAGATAACTTTAAATCCCCAATGATTTGGGATTGTGATAATACTACCCGTTGCTTGCGAGTTTTATATTCGTATATCATATATTTGATATTAAAACTTACACATATAATACGTTATTTTTTTTAATACTGGTGTATCTTGCCTAATTTCAGAAGTGTAGTGCTGTTTGTTATGAGTATTCTGTTATAGTGCTTTAATTCTGCACTCAGTAACTAAAAATGTAAATGTAGAATCCAAGGAATCTCATTTATCACTTACTGTTAACGTAAACGGAATTTCGTCTTGGATACCTGGGCTAAACTGCAAGTTTACAGATCCCAAAGGTTTAGGAGTAGCCATCCATTATTTAAAACTACTGAGCAGGAAGAGAAAAACTAGACCCCAATATCTGCTGTTTGCAGATACTTTTAACTGAATGTATGTATAACATAATAGCATGATCTACTGGGACGGTATGGGACCTATTGGTCCATCTCAACTATCCCATCCTCTAAAGTAAACTAAAAATTATTACTAATTAAAAAAAAAAAAACTTAAAGCCAGCTTTGTCAATGTATGCCTTAAGAGACTGGTCAACCATTACATTAAGGTCCTTTTCTTTCATAACACTGTTATTTCCATTCATATTATACTTATAATTGAAATTATGATAACTTACATGCAATATCTTGCATTTATTTAACTAAAACCCATCTTATATTTATCTCCCTAACTTACTAAATTATCTAAATCATTTTGTAAATCAGCATCATCCTTCATTTGTAACAACCCTCTACTTTCTTCCATCCAGCTTTCCAGTTTGTTAACTTTTACCAACACATACAGAGATAATTGTTTTTACGAGCCTTTTATGTGACACCTTGTCAAATGCTTTCTGAAAACCCAGATACATCAAAACTATATCATTATCTTCATCTACATAAGCAGTAATCTTTTCAAAGAATGTCAAAAGGTTTGTAAGGAAAGATTTTCCATTGAGTGAAATCATGCTGACTATCCAACCAATAAAATTCCAAACTTTGTTGTATGACTTTGAAAAGCATCTTTTAACAGACTTTCCAAAACTTGTTGCAAAACTGATTTAACACTAATGTGTCTTAAAATTACTGGAAAATTTTTATTACCTTCATTAAAAAGAGGAGTTATATTAGCCAACTCCTGATCCTCTGGTACCTGTCCACTGGTCTCATGTTGGTACAGCAGTAAGTCTGTGGAGTTGCAATGCTAAAATCAGGGGTTCATTTCCCTCAGCAGATACTTTGATGTGGCTTTGCTATAAGAAAATACACACACCTGTCCACTATTCAAAGACTGACAAGAAAACAGTAGTAAGTGGCTCACTTAACCAATCTTTAACATCTTTCAAAACCTTGTGAAAATATTATCTGGAGCAGGAGCCTCTTTGTTCTTTAAATTTCAGCATTAATGCAGTCATATGATTTCCGTTCATCAACTGTTCAAGATGTGGAATACTGTTTAAATCATCATCAGTAAAAACTGAAATAAAAGGAAAGTTTTATTACCCATCTATCTGTACATCATCAGATACTAATCTTCCTTTATCATTTCCCCTTGATGTGGATTTCTGTACATGTTTGCCATGCATGGTGACCTGTGAAAGGGAGGAGAGGATCCTGGTGGTTGAGGGGTCCAACCCTAACACACCACTTTGGCCTTGAATTCCTGTAGATGGGTGGTCTTGTGGTGGACCCACAAGATCATTCGGCTAGTCCATTTCGGCCAGGGTCAGGTGAGTGCCAGCATAGGACATCCTCAACAGGTGTAGTGGACATTATGTTTGATACTGATGTTTGGGTATAGTGCTAATAAAGCCCTGGCATCACTGCAATTATCTTATATGGCACTGTAGTGTGTCCCCTCATAGGACCGCATGGTGGGCAGGGTCAGTGGGCACTGATTTTTTTTTTTTATTGTGGATACCCTTCAAATAAAACAAAACAAAGCATGACAGTATAGAGAAAAATCCAACTACTGGCAAACGACCTCACATTGATGACTCTGTACAGTCAAACTCACAACTTGAATCTGTCCTGCAATTTTTAATTTTACATTCTTTAACTGAAAAACCCTTAGGGCTTGCTGGCTCTCCCAAATTGGTAAAAAAATTATGGTCCAGGGACATTTTAGTGGAAATATCTTCATCACAACATTCCAAACTCCTCTTTAAATCAAAGGCCATTAGGGATATACCCATTGAGGTTACTCCTCATTCCACTTTGAACTCTTCCAGAGGAGTTATAGTTGAGAGGGATTTAAAGACCATTCCTGAATCAGAGATTCTTGCAAGTTTCACCAGCCAAGGTGTTAGAGCTGTTCATCAAATTTTTATTCATAGAGACGGAAATATGGAGCTGAAAAATTTGTATCTCCTTGGGTCGTACCATCACTGTTTGCTCTCTGTACCCCTGGAAAAATTATCATTCCTCAGACCTTGATGCCCTCATTGAGCAACTGCCAACCTCCTTTTCAATTTTTGGGGATCTTAATGGGTATAATCCCCTCTGGGGCAGTTCTAGTATTGATGTGAGGGGTCATGCAAAAGAACATATGCTCCTAAATCACAACCTGTCTCTCTTCAATACTGGCTCTTACATTTATTTTCATGCACCACATCAGTCATTTACTGCTATAAATCTTTCTATCTGATCCTTTTTGCTTTTCACTTGCTTTTTTTGGGAGGTTGACATCAATCCACGGGGTAGTGTTAATTTTTCTGTCATATTAAGAGAGATTGGATGTGGCCAGTGCCACCTGACCTGTGTGTCTCATTGGAAGTTGGACCAGGCAAACTGGCCATCTTTCACTGCCCTCTCAGAACTTGATCTTGCCATCTTATATAAATCATTGATAGATGATTGCATAGCAGCAGTAACTAACTGTATTGTCCAAGCAGCTGCTCAGTGTATCCCCAAAACCTAGCCCTTGGTGGAATTCTGCTTGTTATATAACATAAAAAGCTCAGAAATGTGCTTGGGATAAATTTCGTAGATACACACGCTTTCAAATCGCATTGCACTTCAGCAAACCCATGCACAGGCTCAGTGAGTTAGATGTCAAAGCCAGAAGGAATCTTGGATTAAATACACCTCCAACATTTCTTCTACCACCAGTTCAATAGTCATATGGGACAAGATCCGGAAGGTGAGTGGACGGTACACTTCTGCCCCCTCTCTATCTTAATATTCAATGGCCGTAAAGTTGCTGATGCTCAGAGCAAGGCCAATACTTTTGGTGATTATTTCTCTCATGTACCTAGATCTTTAAACTCATCTCCTTCCTTCTTAGCAATTAAAAAAATAGGAGTGGAACATCTGCCTCTTTCCTTTTCGACTGATCATCCCTATGACTACAAATGCCCTCTTACACTAGTGGAACTCAAACTTGTGCTTCATGGATCTGGCAGTACATCAGTTGGACCTGATAATATACATTATGAGATGCTACGCCACCTTTCTTTTGCCTCTCTTACTATTTTCCTGGCTGTCTTTAAATGGATATAGCAGGAGAATGTTTTTCCTGATGCTTGGTGCCAAGCTATTGTACTCCCTATTCTTAAACCTGGAAAGGATCCAAAGATTCCTTTGAATTACCATCCAATTGCTTTGATGAGTTGTCTCAGTAAGACCTTAGAGAGGATGATTAATGTTCATCTTGTTTGGTTCCTTGAATCAAACAATCTTCTCTCACCCACTCAGTGTGGGTTCTGAAGACAACGCTCCACAATAGACTATTTAATTCTCCTTGAAACATCAGTCAGTGAAGCCTTTTTGAAGTGACAACATCTTATTCCTTTTGTTTTATTTAGAGAATGCTTATGATACAACATGGAGATATGGCATCTTGCAAGACCTTCATTCATACAGATTGCGTTGTAATTTGCCACTTTTTATTAAATATTTTCAATGAACTGCTGACTCCAGGTCCATCTGTTTTTCCCAAAGGAACTTGGAGTCCTTCAGGGCTGTGTTCTGAGTGTCACACTTTTCATTATGTAGGTTAATGCCGTCACTGAACAGCTACCTCATACAGTTGCAAATGGTCTTTTTGTTGATGACTTTCACATTTCATGTCAGTCATCAAACATGAGGTTTATTGAGGAGCAGCTACAAACTGCGATTAATCGTGTACTTAAGTGGATCACAGCAAATGGTTTTCAACTTTCTCTCCCTAAAACTGTGTGTGTACATTTCTGCCACCTATGGGATATTCATCTGGATCCAGAATTTTGTATTGATGATGATGTACTTCCTGTTGTTCCTGAGGCAAAGTTCTTACGTCTCATATTTGACTGTAAATTAAACTTTGTTTTCCCATACCGAGCAACTTCGTGTCAAATGTATATAAGCACTGAACATCCTCTGTGCCCTCTCTTCCACCTCTTGGGGAGCGGATCAATACTCCATGCTTAAAATTTATTGTGCCTTTATCCGTTCCAAATTTGACTATGGGTTTATGGTTTTGCCAGAACCTTAGCACTGAAAATGCTGGATCCTATCCATCATCAAAGGCTTTGGCTTTGCACTGGGGCCTTTGTACTTTTCCAGTCCAAAGTTTGTATGTGGAGTCCCATGAACCATCTCTGTATATTTGCCATTTGCAACTGTCTCTTATGTATGCTACTAAACTTCGCTCTTTACCACAGCATCTTACTTGGGGTTGTGCTTTCCATCCTTAGTGGGCCACACTTTTCTATAATAGAAAACCTACCATTGTTCCTTTTAGCCTTCGTATTCGGGCACAATCAGAAAAATTGGATCTATCTTTGAATAGCATAGTAGTATCAACAGTTCAGTCTCTGAACTGTGACATATCTTTGAGTCATCTGAGGAAGGCGGTGTTCCTGATTCGAAATATCACTCTTTATTTGCTGAACATCTTTCAAACAATCCATCCATTCCTTTATATATAGATGGTTCAAAATCAGGTGACTCTGTTGGTTCTACCATTTTTTGTTACAGTTTGGTTGTTGCACACAGAATCCCCTCTACAGTTTCTGTGTTCACTACTGAATTGTGTGCTATTTCTCTTGCCCTGAATCATATTGATTCACTCAGCTCTGTTGGCCCTGACATCATTCTATGTTAGTTACGATCCTGTTTTTATCAATATTTTAGATAAACTGGCCCATCTCTCTATATCATCTATCTCTGTCCAGTTTTTTGGATACCAAGCCATGGTTGATATTCGTGGAAATGAGCTAGCTGACAGAATGGCAAAGTCAATCTGCTCTGGTTCTATCACCATCGTCCCTGTTCCGTACATGGACTATGGTCCACTTATTAAAACCTGACTATACACCAGTTGGCAGTCGACCTGGAGTGAGCAACCAAATAATACCTTTTTTCAAATCAAGCCTTCTTTAGCTCTTTGGTCATCTTGTTTCTGTAAAGATCAAAGGGAAGAAGTTGTTTTGGCCAGGTTACACTTGGTTACAGGTTTTTAACTCACCACTTCCTTTTATCTGGTACTGATGTACCTATGTGTTGTCTGTGGCACCCAGGTCACAATCATACGTATTTTATTGTCATGCCATCATTACAACCAAGAACAATGACACCATTTTAAACATATTTTTAAGGTAGGTTTGCCCTTGACATTTGCCAATGTAATAGGTGATACTGGCCACCTCGCTTAAGTTTTTACATTTTTTAAGAGCCATTGGTCTTTTTAACTTAAGGTTTTTATTGGACTACACACTGTTTTATCATGATTTCTTTTACACCGGTGACTGACAGCAAGATTGAACTTAATGCTTTAGTCTTCCTGGTGGATCTTAATTTTACATATTTTATGTATTTTTACCGTAATTTCCATATTCCATTATAATATACTACATCTTGCTTGGCACAAATAGCCTAGTAGCTTTTTGTCAATAAACATGAAATACCTACCTACCTATCTTCGTCATTCCTTGAAGGGATGTACATTCATCCTAACACTTTGTTTTCACTTAATGTATTCAAAGAAATTCCTACCTTTAATTTTTACATTTTCAAACAAATTTTCCTCATGTATTCTTTGTGATATATCACAAAGATGTCAATAAGATATATAGATATATAAGATATATATATATCAATAAGATATATCACCCTTATGTCAATAAGGGTATTGATTCAAAATAGCACTTAACCTTACCAAAACAAAACACTGGCACTAAACAGTGCATCGCTGGAAAGCAAATTGATGTAAAAGAAATAGGATGGCAAAGATAGTAAATGGCTGAAGACAAACTTTCAGATGGTAGATGAAAAGAAAGTATACAATGTGAAAAGATAAAGTAGATACAACAATACAAACAGTGGAGATGTTCTTACAATTCATTCTGCTGTCTGTCTTCTTCATCTCTAAAAGAAAGTTACTTCTTTTATTGTTCTGGAAGCTAGTTTATGATTTTCTTTGTTATTTGGCTACCCACAGAAATTGCAAGAATAGTGGACACAACACAAATATTATTAAAAAAGAAAAAAATGAACATTATCTTAGTGACAAAATAATATACAATACCAAAACCTTTAATTCAGTTCCTAATGAACTTGGTATATTTTTCACTATGATGTAAAAATAATACACTATATGTGCTTCATAACTGTTATTGCTTGGAATTATCTGTGTGCAACACTTACTTGAGTAGGTGCTTTGGTGTATGAGTGCTGTGGATTTCGGTATTCTTTTCATCTCGCAATTTCTAATTGATTCATGAGAAGAAAGCTGTTATGGGATTGGTTTTTTTCATGAAATGGAGGGGCTCATTCGCATTGTCTTTACTCCTTGATCGTCCACGCGGGAGACATTTTAAGATGTAGAAACTTGTATGATACTGTAAAGTGCATAAAATCTGAAGTTATCCATTTTTATTGCACTCTTTTGAGTGTATCCTGACTTAAAATTGGATCTTCCAATCTAGAGTTCGGTGTGCTAACAACTAGCCACACTAAACCTTATGTATTAGAATTTTGTGGTTAATAAACTAACTTGCATATTGATGCCAATTACCAAACTAACTTTTCTAGTGTCTTCTAGAAATATTTTGGAAAGTGACAATTTTTCACTTTTATTATTTTTATTTTGTATAGCCTTTAGCTTGTACATGAGTTTATTGGTTTAAAATGATTGGTGGTGCATTTTCAAACTAATTTTTTTTTTTTCAATTTGCTATATTTTCTTCAGAATACTTGTTTTGAGGGGGGAGCTGCACTTTTCAGGCCATGGGTCACTGGTTTGCCTGAGGACTCTGACAGGATCTTTGAAATTGATTCTCTGCAAAGCTTACAGGTTTTTAAAATTTAATGTTATAAAAAATAACTAAAAGGCACAAAATTAATTGCACTTGACTCGTAATCTGAAGGTCAGAGGTTCGAATTCCTATCATACCAAACATACTCGCCATTTCAGCCATGGGGGTGTTATTATGTGATGGTCAGTACCATCAGTAAAAGAGTAGCCCAAGAGTTGGTGGTGGGTGGTGATGACTAGCTGCCTTCCCTGTAGTCTTACACTACTAAATTAGGGACGGCTAGCACAGATAGCCCTCAAGTAGCTTTGTGCGAAATTCCAAAAAAAACAAACAACAAATACTAAAAAAAAATTTAGTCTGGGTGTCACATTCAATCACCTTTTTCTCAGCTCTAGTTTTATTTAAGTATTACTATTATTTCCTTATGTTGGAATACAGCAATATATCGTGTTACAGTTGCGTTTTTTCTATATCCAGTACTTGTGTTACCTTAGTAGTTGCTTTAATTTTACTATACTGCTTGAAACACAATATCAGTTTAAAAATTTGTTTCCCAATGTGATATATATAATTACTGACGTTTATTAATAACTTATTATTTGAGAATTTGTAATTATTCAATATAATGTGTTTATCTTCTGAGATTGATAGATGGATTATAAACGTTTTGTAAAATAGTAATTTATAAGTACAATTTAATAAACATCGGAACTTTCTTGTTGCAAGTTTTTGCAGTTCAGCAGAATGATGGTCAAATTGATGTTTGGTATAATGTTTTAAACAATTTTCTCAAACTTAACTTTGGTTCCAAATGCCGGTGTTCTCTAATAATTTCCTTACTCAAAATTTATATAAATTCATCCTCCTGAAATCAGACTCAGAAATCATAAAACTGACTGTTACGTAACCACTAAAACAGAAATTTACTGGTTAAATAAAAAATCTAAAAATGTAGGTTTCGTAACCACCGAAACAGTAGTTTACTTTTTATTATCATTATTCATAAATTACTTTTTATTGAATATTCAGTACCCGTCATAACATAAAAACCCAGTGCTATGTATATAGTTTAACTATATACTTTACAAAAGTTATGGCCGACCCTGGCCTAGTATTTTGCGCACCTGACCTTGTCCAGAGTACGCGTCATTTTATCGTCGAAAATTGTTTTGTTTTTTTAATATTTAAGATTGTGGTTACGTAATGATAATGACCTTACTTTTCACTTAGACAGAAGTACCTCAAGAACTAACTGTGGGTGCTGTTGATCAGCTGCCATCCGTCTGATCTGTTAGTTCATAAATACTTGCTCGGCTATTTCATGTAAACAGTTCGGTGTTGTTTCTGTATATTTGATATAAACCATTTTATGTAAACAGTTCGGTGTTGTTTCTATATATTTGATATAAACCATTTTATGTAAACAGTTCGGTGTTGTTTCTATATATTTGATATGAACCATTTTATGTAGATAGTTCGGTGTTATTTCTATATATTTGATATAAACCATTTTATGCAGACAGTTCGGTGTTATTTCTATATATTTCATATAAATATTAGAATTAGTATTTTGTATATTTTTCAAAGGTGTGGCGATATAGCGATATGTTAAGAGTTGTTTTTGCTGTTTTGAATTAAGCACAAAGCTACTCAGTGGGCTATCTGTGCTCTTTCCACCACGGGTATCGAAACCCGATTTTTAGCGTTGTAAGTCCGCAGACGAATCGCTGAGCCATACTGAGTGGTACATGTATTCATTTATTTTATCAAAAACATTACAATCAAAGTAACGGAACAAATTAACAATAACAAAACAGATATTAACTTTTGCATTTTACTTCTCTTTCCACCCGCCAATTTGTTGACCAAACAAGAGAATATGAAAAGACTTAATTGTTAAGTACCTGCATAAGAAATGCTAGTAATATAGGTAATAAATTACTGACAAGACTGTCGAACTTTGTAACAAACCATTGGTAAAACTTGCGTGTCTAGACACGTATCGTGTAGACCAATGAGATACGAACACATAATACTTTCTATCCATCACACATCTTTGTATAATCCTGAAACTTTAGTTGTTAAGTAGCATTGAATTGTATTTGATATATTAAGTTTACTTCTAATGATCCCCCATATAATATTTGTTAGGGGAAAGAAGTCGTAGAATGTTGCTCCCATGTGCTTACAAACCTATGTAGTGTATGTCAGAACGGCTCGTATGGGTATTAACACTTTTACTGATAAGGAGAGAACAACGTTTCGACCTTATATTTTACGAATAAATTGCACGTGTTAGTAGTAAAGTGGACTTAACATAGTAGTTAAATTAAGTATTTCTCGTTTGTTTTTTTTTTAAATTAAAACTGTAAACTTATTTGCATTTAAGCATATATAACACGTTATTTAATTGCACTGTAAAAGCTGATTCGATATATACTTTATACCCACTCCTAAAATATTTTTGTGGGCGCCCATGCTGGTATATGCACAATTACCGTAAAATTAAAACATGTTTCAACAAACAGAGCTGTCTCAGTACTGTGTTTCGACCAGAAAGTATAGCTGTGCTGAAGTTTCATCTGGCCTAATACTTCACATAAAGCGTATTTACTTGTATATATGATAACTGTATTACACCACTTGCGCGTGCTCCTCCTAATGTATACAAGTACAATAATTAATGTTTTCTAATAAGGCACAATATCAATTAGCTATGCCTCATAAAATCCACCAGCAACTTTGCCCCAAATTTCAAAATAGTTATTACAAATTTAAAATGATTTAAAATTAATGTATCTAATTTACTTTAAAATGTGAACGATTCCAGAATATTTCCATATATATTAGCATTGGCATTATTTTTGAAATAATATATTATATGAGGGCGAAAAACACGATACAAATTAGCAAAAATAGTCAAATTATACATTTAATAAATCTAATTATTCACTTTATCCAATTCGTCTTGAAAGAGGCTACATCATCCCTAGATTTATTTAAGAATAGATAATATTTTTAAGTATATTATTTTTAGGTTTTAACATTATTTTGAAGCCTTTAAGACACATTTCGTGAAAATAAATGGGACTTAAATTCTGATTTTTTTTTTCCTTTAATAGTCATAATGTTTAGCACATGATTATATAGCCCATGATGACGAGAAACCCACTATACATAAACATGTATTGAAAAAACAGTTAGGCCCACGGTTTAAATATGCTTCGTTTGCTAAGAAATAAACATAATAACGTAGATCCCCGAAACATTACTTATCTTTATCGTAATAATACTTCTTTAAATACAGGATTTCCAGAATAATACAAAACGAAGTCTAATCACATACTGAAATATGTAATTCCAATTGTCTTAGGCCTAATATTACTTAAAGCATTTATTAAGTAGAGCCTATATTTGATAAAGAGTTAACATTGCAACTTGTGTACATTTTTTGCTTTGGTAAAATTTAGCCCTAACTAAACTATACTTAATACAGTAAGTAAACGTAATGTTTTTATTTTATCTAACGTTGCACTTTTGTAAGCTTTTAATACGTTTTTGTACAAAACGCCTACTGAAGTTGAGTTTGTTTACATACGTTGAAAGAAAGTGCGCACATACGCGTGTTTAGATCGTAAGGTTCGTGCTTGTTCGCGGGGAAAACAGAATCTGAATATTGCTATAATTGGTTTCTTTTGTTGAAGGTAGTGGTTGGTTGGTTTGGTGTTTTATGGCGCACGCTTTGTTAATACTTGGGAAAAAAAAATTGATACAATTGTGGAAGGGAAGAATACGTGAAATAGGGACAAACAAAAGCAAATTATTTTTACGCGTCTTGATACTATAATTAAAAAAAGAAATTATAACTTCACTTTATCGATATTTTAGTCAAAGGTTACGATAATCCAGAAGGACAAGATTGTTATGTAAAAACTGTAGTGTATGCAGGTTAATTTCTTATGCAGTCCTTCTTTTTTACACTTATTTTAAATTTAAATACAACATGCTCGATATTCCACTTAGTAGGTTTTTTGTTTCACAACAACAACAACACAATTTAAAATATATATCTGTTTAAAACTTAACTCTTCTTATCTTTGGCTTGTGTGGTACAGTACATACTTAGTACGCGAGAGGTCGAAAATTTATTCCAGTCTGTATTATTTATATATTTTCCCTAAGCAGTGTTATAGTAGTCAAATAATTTTAGCACATACATCGTGCGCCAAGCACAAATTTATATCCAAGACGAAGATTACGTTATTCGATCTTTCATTGTTTCGGAATCTCCAACAATTAATATTTATTAAATTAATTTAAGACATTTGATACATCCGGCAACTACTGAGTTCATGAAACATGAAATAATAGGTCATAATAATGATACGATCTAAAATAAATAAGAGATTATTTAAAAGAACAAACAAACAACGAAACCCTGAATACTGTCATCCATAGAGCCAATAAGGAGATAAAGACCATGGAACATGGCTATATTCGTGTGGAATTCCACGTTATAACTGCGTGTAGGAAAAGAAACGTTTCATGTTAGAGCTTTTATTTTTCAATACCTAAATAAATAGACAGATAATTTTCCACTGAAGGAAATTTGCTGAGCCATTCCAAACTGCTTGGGAGCTAAGGAAACTCGTTTAAAATAGAACAGTGCTCAGGCTAGATGTGATGAAATACGTGAGACGGTCACGTGTAATGTGCACATGATTCTTCCTTTTGTATCAGTATTAAAACTTGAAATGAAGTACAATGCTCATTTTGTTTGTGAAAGCATTGGAATAATGTGTGTACGAATATAAATAACCCATATTACCGCAAGGGGCTGCTAATGAGCTTGTTATTAGTAAACAGAGATTCATACTATTTTATTTGTTACCAACGCTGCTGTTTACAGTTTGCATTTGTGTGATAATAACTAATTGGAGACTTGCAGGATTTACGTACGAAAACCATAATTTAGTCGTGAATAGACGACATTAACTTCCTTGACGTGGAACATGTAAATAACTCGTTTTTGGTCTGATTTTTATGCATACGCACAATTATAGTAATTTGTTGAGTAATTTTGGCTTTCAAAAATAGAAGTTTGAGAATAAATCCGTTTTTATCGATGTAGAGTTCAATATTTGTTCGATGTATTAAAAATTGTAAAGTTTTTTTAAATTTTTGGCGTTGCATTTATCTGAGGAACTGGATTTTTTTACTTGTTTTATAAACGTATTTTATTTATATGATTTTTTTATTTTTTTTTTCAGGTATGAAGATCGGTGATAAGGCTCCATGGAAGGAGGTAATTATTTTTGGTTGTTTATTATGTGTCGTCTTTGGTAATGTTCATCTGTCATTTTAGTTTTTAAATTCAAATTAATAACATTGTCTTTTTACCTCCACTGGTGTTATTTTCATGATTGGGTCCCTTTGGTCTAATACTTCTTCATCCTCATGTAATAATACCCATGCTTTGCTGCCTCCACTGTTTCGAGTGGGTCACTTTGGTCTAATATGGCGATAGATTCTCAACATGGTATATTTTTTCCATCGTGTAGTAATGGTTCCATCTTATTTAACGTTACTTTTGTATGTATTCCTGAGAGTTAATAAAAATATTATTTGGTTAAAATGGCTATAAACTACTTTTATTTCATTAATTTGCATCTGTTTTAAGATGTTGATAAAAAAAAAACAACGTTATATTACTAATGATGACCTCTTAAGACTTTTGAGTTTGCTGTACTGTTTTAATTCGGTCAGGTTATCAGTTTAAAATAAAGGACTGCTAGAGTAGATAGCTCGTGCAACTTTGTACAGATATCCAAAGCAAACAAACTAACTAAAGTTAAAATGAAATTCCCTGTACAACAACTTTAAATAAACGAAAGAGAAAAAGAAATATAAAACCCAACGTCAAATATTGATGTTTGCGATGACGCGGAGATTGAGTGAAACGTAATGAAGCATTGTCTGAAACCAAACTCCCCTGTACTGGTATTCTTCATGTATGACGTAGCTCCCGGTTTGTCGCAGATTTCGTACTTGTTGCTACGCTAACAGATAAGAGTCAGAACGTAAGCTTGCAGCATCTCAACAGTTTGCGGATAAAACAAATTGTTTTCTTTATTATTATTGAAGTTTGCAGATGGCGGGAAAAATATGTAAGTAGTAGTATGATTGATTACATTTTTCAAAACGTTTTTTTAACGAGAGAAGTGTGTTGTATTTATATTATATGAAACATTTTGTTTAGCGTGTCATCCGTTATAATTGGTAAAACAGATGAAAGAACATTTTTCGGATTCACACAGATGTTGGTTTAGTTTGTGGGCTTGAGTTGTACCCGTTTTATTTGATTAAATCTAAAAATAACCCACAAAAACTAATGATTTTACACAGCGAGTATTTTAAAAAGATATTTATTATATATATAAACAAGTAAGATTTTATAGCCACGAATTATGTTTAAAAGATAGCAGGTTTTAAGAGCACAACGCACACATGGTTTGTGAACGGATATATTTTGTACTATCCGAGACTAATTTTCCCGTAACCGGTTAGATTTTTGTTGAGTTACGGTAACTTAAATTTGAAATCTAGACCTGAACATGTTGTTCTCTTTGGTAATTTTACAAACAAGAAATAGAAACTCTGAGATGCGATAATGTTATATGTATATTATAACCATAAATTTTTAAGCCGAAATAAAACACATTAAAATTAAACAAAATATGTTGCATTTAAAAAAAAAAAGATCATAGGGTACAAACTACAATGTGGGATTATAAAATGATCCTAGGTTTTGGAGGTGACTGCGTAAGTAGGACCCACATTGCGGTGGGGATACATCGTCTGTCAGTCTTAACCTCCAATTCGCTAGTCTCACACAAGAAGATTAGAAATATATATATATATATATAAGACTGACTGTTGCCGCTCACCAGTAGCACAGCGGTATGTCTGCAGGCTCGCACTGCTAGGAACCAGGTTACGATACCCGTGGTGGGCAGAGCACAGGTAGCCCATTGCGTGGTTTTGTGCTTAATTTCAAAACAAACAAATATTGTTGTTACCAGTCGCTGGTAAACTGAGTGATAGAAAAACGGCTGGACAGGCTTATTGAGTGCAAAAGATTGCGATCCAATTGACTTATTGCATCAGAAGTGATTAAAATCAGGTATATTCAACTATTATCATGTGAAAGACTGTCAGCAAACGCCATATTACAAAGTGTTTAAGCGTTTTCTTATAGCGAATCTATATTTGGCTATCTGCTGTGTCCACCGAGGGGAATCAAACCCCTAATTTTAGTACTGTAAGTTCGTGGACTTACCGCTGTCTTAGCGGGGAACATATTGCAATTAAAATCAATTTTGGCAATGAAGAACAAAACCTATAAAAAATTTTATTTTCTGAAATTTCGGGGGAGGGGAGTACTAAAGCCCCCTAGCACCCCCGTCTGTCTATGGATATTTTTGTAAAAAAACATCATCTCAAAATATATATATATATTGGAAACATTTTGTACACATGTATGTAAAAACGGCTCGTTTGGGTTGAGACAATTTTTTACGTAGAGGAGTGAACAACGTTTCGACCTTCTTCGGTCATCGTCAGGTTCACAAAGAAAGAGAGAGGTAACTGACCGAAAGCTGACCACATGTTTGAAAGGGATTGTGTAATGAGTGTCGGAATGTAGAGGGCGGGCTTAGATGATGAATATACAATTTTATATTATTTTTTTTATTACCATTCATTATATTATATTTTAATATAGATATAAAGGTGTTCCTTTGTATTGGTTTATTTGGGGCTTAAGTTGTATAAGTAAGGCTTCTTTAATTTTGCGTTTGTTTATGTTTATTTCTTTATTTAGTATTTGAGTGTTTTCTATGGTTATGTTGTGTTTATTTGACTTCGAAAACGTGTGAAGGTGACTTTTTATGTTCTTTAAATCTGGTTTCCATTTTTCTACTTGTTTCTCCAATATAGAAGTCGTGGCAGTTATCACATTGTATTTTATAAATAATGTTGGTGTGGTGTTTGTCAGTGTAGTTTTTACATAGTATAGACTGAACAACGTAAACAATTTTCTCGACCCAAACGAGCCGTTTTTACATGTATATTTCTCTACAAGTGTTTTTTCGACATCACTGAATCTTGAATACAAGTTACCCTGAATAGTAAAGTATGTATACCAGGATTACGACTTAGTTTTAATTAGTTTAAGCACGATTTCTTCACCCCAAACCCCTGTTTTAACAAATATATTTCAAGTAACACAAACTTGGCAGAATTTACTAAATTAGATTATGCAAACCCTTGCAATGCGCGTAAGATTTAGAGTTTTTATAGCTGTGTCACATATGAACTAAAAGACCTCATGAAAAATATTTATTTCGGCCTAATAAGTTTTTTCTCTCATTTTCAGTCATCTCAGTAATGGATGGTTCTGGGTAAGTACAATATGAAGTGACCAAGTGGATTTTTATAGTGTTACATGTGATAGATTTTACGTTACATAACAAAAGTCAAATAAATGATTTGTTGAGATTTTGGTAATAGATTTAGTATTTCTAAAAAAAAAATGTTTCCAATTTTCTGGAAATGAGCTAAGGACTTGTACAGATTTTCAATAAATTCTTGGATAATTGTTTGGTTAAAAGTTAAAAAGCGTAGTGTATGGAATGTTTTGTCAAATGTTCTGACACTTTGGGTAGAGGTCGTTTTAGTATTACTGAAAGATAGGGTTAGTAAATATGCTTGCAAAAGGAACTAAGAAATAAGCCTAGGTCTTAATCTGGGATAATATAATATTGTTCTGGAATCAGAAGAGGTTTACACAGAACTATAGAAGCAACAATCAAAATATTTTATTGATATGAAAAACGTACGAACGTGCTATTGTAATAACATTCGCTTTTATTTCAAATTACAGCAGTCAACGGTGTTGAACTTGTTTCAAATGTTCTAATTAAAAATGATTTGTTATGGATCATGTTTATCATTCTTAGCCTCCCTAAATGTATTATTATGTCTACAGTTAGTCCGAAAACTGTGAAAATTAAAATATTGAGCTAACGATTCTCACCGGTACGATACATTATGGTTTAATAATATGTTACAAACGTACTTGCTCGTTCGTTTGAACAAGTTGCTGACACGACTTACAACGCGATCTTCATGGGTGAACGGCAAGTACATCGATTTACAAGAAAACACAAATTAATCTGTTTTCAAGCGTCTTAAGTCACTAAATGACATGGTCACTGTAACTGTTTTTTTTTATATTCACTTTCGTGGGCGGAATATCCAGACGAGGACAACAAAAATCCATAATGACGTTTAATATCCATAAACTTGTAATCTTCTCAGATATTGAAATTGACTTATTATAGTAGACGAGTCGGCTTTATTATGCATGAAGGAAGGTAACTAATCAACATCACCCACCGCCAACTTTCGGGGTATTATTTCTGAGTGAAATGTGCAATTAATTGTTACATTATAACACACCTATAGCTGAAAGGACGATCATGTTTTATTAAGCGATTCAAACCTGTGACTCGAAGATTGCGAAATGAGAGCTCTAACCATTAGGCCGTGCACGGCCTTAAGTAGGTATTGATTATTGTGCCCATTAATATTTAATATAACGGAAATTCAGTGGCTTTGGGCTTTTATCTGTGCATATATTTTAGTTTCAATCTGTTTTAGTGGTTTGAAAATTTAAAGCAGCAATCGCTTTGGCCTGAAAAGTATTTTGTATCCTGGATATGTTGCTGTATCAGTCAACAGCAGACAGAAAATTCATATTTTCTAGCGATAAAACAATTAACATTTAGATAGCAAGGAAGTATGGAGAAAATAACCTTAATTTATAAAAAAAAATCTACTAAATATTAAATATCACTTATTTTGATGCCAACTACTGCTTTGCACGAGCGCGTGTTTTATCACAAGTCAGATAAATGTATATAACACAAATGTTGCTCTCAGAAACGCCCGCCCTCGTAACTCGGCGATGAGCCTTAAGGCTTATAAAAGCTACAAATAAGGCCTTGATTCCTGTGTTGGGCATACCGCAGAAAGTTTCGCACCTGAAAACGTGCCTGGAAACTTGCGTGGATCTCCTGATTCTTTTAAACGTGTTTTCAGCTTCGTAGGGTTTCATTGGGATTTCTGTAATCGTA
This sequence comes from Tachypleus tridentatus, assembly GCF_004210375.1. Classification (NCBI taxonomy): domain Eukaryota; kingdom Metazoa; phylum Arthropoda; class Merostomata; order Xiphosura; family Limulidae; genus Tachypleus; species Tachypleus tridentatus. Next base: position 157,042,678 of record NC_134830.1, read on the forward strand.
GACAGAAGTCTTGCGTATTGTTTTTCTTTTTATGAAAGTTAATACTTTAATTTCAGGAGAAAAAAATAGTCAAATTATTTTGAATTTCAAGCCACAAATTGTATAGTAAGAAACTCAATCACGTATTTTCAGTGGCCTTACCTGCGTTAAGAACGTGTAATACAACAAGGGGGAATAGGACAAAGAACAATTATTATTTATTGGTGATCAAAATTTCGTTTGGAACTTTCCACCCTGTGGTTTCGATACCACTGGTGGGCAGAGCACAGGTAGCAAGTCCATCGTGCAGCTTTGTCTTTCACTTGAAACAAACTTGCAATTGTGTGTTTCAAGACGGCTGATATGGGTATTAACACTTATTAGTAAAAGTGTTAATACCTATACCGGCCGTCCCGATATATTTTACTTTAAGTGGGTTTCTCGTCATCACGAAATTTGCAATTATTTGGGACTCTTTTACAATAAATTAGAATAGTTTATGAAATACCTAATAGGTGACAGAGGTAGTAATATTCAAAATATTTGACGTCGTTTCGTGATACGATGAGGATTGTGTTATCGTTTATTCAGTTAGTTTTTTTGTTGTTGTTTTTTACGTTTAAACATTAATTTGTGAATAAATAAATAATAAATTACATGGAATAAAAATAATTTTGCGCTATTGGTTGAGATCAGACTTCCACGTAAACAATTTACTACCTTGATTCAGACTGTAACATCATTTTTTTGTTTGTTTACAATTAAGCACAAAATTATACAATGGGGTATCTGTGCTCTTTCTCACCACGGGTATCGAAACCCGGTTTCCAGTGATCTGAGTCCGCAGACGTTCCGCTGTGCCACTGGGGGGGGGGGCAACTTAAGTTTAAATTTATTTAATCCGTTAACTGAATTGAAAATAATAATTTTAATATTGCTCTGTCCTTTTTAGTAATTAACCATATACAGTTTTATCAAGTAATAAGAATTATTACTATTTTGACATACGTTTAGGCCTAAATTATGATTTATATAGCCTAGGATTGCAGTGATTTTGCAAATTCGATGCATCATACCAGGCTCCAAGCGTTGACATTTGTTTCGGTTTTAGGCTTATCATGATGTGAAGTACTTTTAGCATTTCACAATTTCTTATGAAGTATATTCGTGTGTACATTAAAAAAACAAAACAACGAACTTTAATTACTTTTCCAGGAAAGCAGCAATTAATTTAAAGTTTTCTTTCCAAAACAATTTTTTTTTGTAGAGTAATATAGTTTAGAGTTATCACAAGTCTTAATAAATAGCAACAAATAAAATAATGTAGATGTATTTTATTTTTCTAAAATTTTAAAATGAAAATTAACGAACAAATCTTGAGTTTTAATTTCAGCTAAAATATTTTAATAGTTTATGAAAAATTTTAGTACTGTTATAACTTTAATTTTTTATGTTTAGCTGTATGTGGTGTTGGATACCTTTTCATAAAATTTTCATTAGTTCATTTTTAAAAACGTAAACAGTTTTGACATTTGAGCTTTAAGCTTACGTTAGACATTCACATTTCAACAACTCTTTTGGGTAATGTAACGCTTATAACATTTAGATTCGTTCTATTTTATGTACATGACAACTGTATGTTTTGAGTAACTTGGGCTAGAGGGTGAATTCCTTAACAGAGTTAATCTGTAGATATACACGAGGCCAAAAGTCCTGCTTATGGCACTTATCTAACACTCCTACGAAAAGTGGGGCCTAATAGGCCCCACTTTTCGTGGGAGTGCTAATATATTGTAGACTCTTCCTCAGTATAGCTAGGTATATATAAACTGTGTATGGGTTCATTGATTTTTGTAGAGTAATATCCTTACATGCGAGTTGTATGCATGCAGTATAGTACTTTTGTACTTAAAATGCCAATGCCTGTTGTTCGTTTTCAATAGTAAAGAAACAGAATGTGTGTTTAGAAATTATATGTAATGAATTAGTGATATTTTACTTCTTTTTTTTTGAAAACTGCTTTTGTGAAAGATTTATAGGGGAGAGATGACTTTAATTAAGCAGTTTTAATTAATGGTCATAAGGGTTTTATAAATATTTAATACCTTCAGATGTTCTTCAAGGAGAAATTTGAATGTATTGGGATTTAGTTTGTTTAAAGGTTAGGGTTAACGTAATCTCTAAGCGTGTAGTGGCTCTTGGTGATGAGAAACCCACTTGAAATAAAAATGCATCTCAGAACGGCTGGTATGGGTATTAACACATTTATTGATTAGCAAAGAACAACGTTTCAACCTTCCTAGGTCATCTGCAGGTTAACAAAGAGAGAGTTAGCAACTGATCGTTATTGGGCACGTGTCTTCGGGACGAGAGTATGAACGGGTACGGAATTGTAGGGGGCGTTAAGCAGTGTAGTGGCTCATTTTACTTGAGTTACTGTTGTGTAGATATAGAATAATCTCCGATCAAGATAAATACAGTATCAAGCTTGCATTAAATTTTAAAATAAACTAAAATGGAGTTCCAATTCAAACTAATTTCGAAAAATACGACGGATTGTGTCTGTTAGAACATAAAGTTGAAATATGTAAAACAACAACAACAAAGAGTTACATTTTACGAACTTCCCCAATGAAAGTAAAGTATGTTAAAAAAACAATAGAAACTGCATCTCTTCCAATACTTCCATAATACTGGTTTAGTTTTAGTTTTATAGTAACTTTACCAAAAGTTTATACCAAACTTTACTTTGCCTACTGTGCAAAATGATTATAAGTTACATTATTTCGTTTCAACAGGACTAACAGTGAAACCAACAGTAAATCCCAGTTTAATCATTGCAAGTATGATCAGACTTCTACAAGTGGCTACAGGTAATATAAACATTTATTGATTTTCCTTTGAATAGGTTTAGTTGGGATAAGCAATAAGTTCTGTGTTAGTACTTACGTATTATGATTTACTAAAATATTTAACTTTATTTTCTAACAGTAAATTTGTTCAACATTTCTCTTTAAATTAGAAAAGTACTTTAAAATCTGTGTTTAAACTGACGTTTCATGTAAACATACGACACAAGATAATTTTAGATTACTTAATATATTTTTTTAAATTTTGTGAAAGTTTTCTGTTTTAGATAACAATACTTGTACAGAACTTACTTGGAAACCTTTCACACGAGAGTATTAAATGTTTCATTGTTTGTTTGTTTTTTAATTGATGGAAAATCTGCATGTTTAATTAGGAGATATTCCAATAAAATTTGTGTTTAATATGCGATGGCTTTGAAAACCAGATTGGAGATAAAATTAGGAATTTTCTATCATAGCATTTTCAGAAGACGCAGTAACAAACTGAAAAACACAAGTTTACGTAACGCCCTCTACATGCTATTGAATGGCTGCATAATGTTACAGGATTTTTAAAATACTTTACTTCCTTGTGTGGGATATTTACTTTGTGCAACTGGTTTGTTAAGGTTGCTACTGCGGGTAACTAGGCCATAAGGCTTGTGGAAACCATACGAACTGTGTCAGTTGAAAAGACAAGGTGACAAACAGACAACAAGTTAAGACTGGTGTAATTTGATAGAAGCCATAAAACACATGTCACATATTGAAGGCTACAACAAGGAGACTTGTAACAGATTACAAGTTAGTTTGGCCATGCAGGTTTAAAACTCTTGTTTCAGGAAGTTCTAGGACACTTCCCTAACACACTATTCAGACCATTAAATTACACTTTTTACGATTGGTCTGGCACTTTGAAGTTCACAGTTCTCAACTCTGTGGTATTACAGTACAGTGGGTAGTTGTATTTTTATGCAGTTACAAGTTTTCAGTATGGCATACTTGACTTTTATGAGTGGACCTCGTTTTTTGTTTCCTTGTTTTTGAATTTTGCGTAAAGCTACACGAGGGGTATCTGCGCTAGCCGTCCCTAATTTAGCAGCGTGAGACTAGAGGGACCTCATTTTTATTCAGAATATATTGCGTAATGGTAACCTTGTTGGTAGTGACGATTGGTAACTGCTACATGTTATGAATACGTTGTTTTTTCGGAAAATATGAAAGTGGCGAATAGGCAGAAGCAAGGGTGAAAGCTTCCCCAAAGGAAACGAGTCGAAGTACCCAGCTGGGTGAAATGGACCTGTTTTGCAAAAGAAAAGCAGTCTACGTGTGCATATAAAAAACGACATAGGAGCTCAAATAAGTCCCGGTACTAGTATCGGTGGAATTTCATCTCTAGAAAAGAACAAAAAAAAAGCAAACAAAGAACGTACTAGAACGCGTGACATAAGTAATTACGAGGAAATTCGAAGGGCCTGACAAACATAAAAGATTAGTATCAAGGTGTGCAACATACAACTAAACTGAAAGGAAGTTTGTCCAGTCAGTGAGAATCGTAACTGTTGTTATAGGAAGATAGATGTAAGGACCCAAATCACTTTTAACATGAAGTGAGTGGGTGACATCTTTTTGTTGTTGCGTCAATGATTGAATTCTAAAATGTCGTGGCATTTCTTAGCATGATAAAATAAGTCTTAAATTTTTTATATACTTCGAAAGTGTAATACAAGTACTACAACCAAAACTATTAAAAACTAGAAGTGACGTCAAATCTTACATGAGCATAGTTGTGTAAATTTAAACTAAATGTCGTTAAGAGACGATGACATTTGTCGTAACGGTCGAAATCGTGTTTCTTTGCTCTTAGCAGCAAACAAACAGCCAATCGTATTGATTCACACCGCTGATAATTTCAGCCACGTGCTTGCTTACACGTTTACAAGCCATAACTGTTCATCGTTAATTGGTCGGACAAATCATTTAATATCCTCATTACCTGAATATACTTAGTTTCTGTTTATATGTAATGAAAGTTTGTACGAAATTACCAATAATACCCAAAATGCTTAGATGAAAATTCCTTCTATAGACAACTGAAGTTCATATGTACTCCGTTCCTAATTTTTTTCTTCCAGTTTGCTTCACAAACTGTTTCGTATTTCACGTCTACATCTGTAGCCACTTCACAGTGTTTAGTACCTAATATCTACACCATTTAGCTATTTTACCTCACACACTGCGCTGGAGAAACATTGAATCGTAACCATGTGAAAATTGTAGTAAGGCACGGTGTTGTTAAATATCATAGTGATATAAAAACTGGAACTACATTTAAACATTATATATTGCACCTAGAGCAAATGTTTAACATTTCGACTCCAAGCACCCTGTGTTTTGGTTTTCTTTTTCAAGTAATGTCAGTAACAGTAGGCGAGTCATAGCAGAATTACGTTAATCTAAAGTATTTGGTGTTTCGCAATTAATCTTTATTCGCTGTATTGAATGCACGTGGACAAGACTGGTACATTCACTTATTTTCGAACTTGTAAAACTTGCTGTATAAACAGGGGAAAAACAAAACAGTTATCCTGCAGGTCGTTCAATGACAGCTTCTTAATGTGTTTACTTTGTTTGTCGTGAATTTCTGTACTAGTCTATTATTGAAGGTAAACGAACTACGTCGCGTGCTGATATTGTTTGTCTGGTAATTACTTAAGCTCGTATCTGAACTCTGTTTAGACGAAGTAGAAACATTTTAAACTGTTCTATAGTAAGTAAACCTAAACCCAGAGGATGGACTGGAAGATACTTTGAGAATGTCGATAATACTGGATGCAAACGTGACGTAGTATTGTGTAAGTTGTACGTATAACATGGAAACTTATTTTATATACATCGTAAGTCTGACCCGGCATGGCCAAGCGTGTTACAGCGAGCGACTCGTTATTGCGCCAAACATGCTCGCCACTTTCAGCCGTGGGGGCGTTATAATGTGACAGTCAATCCCACAATTCGTTGGTAAAAGAGTAGTCCAAGAGTTTGCGGTGGGCAGTGATGACTAGCTGCCTTCCCCTAGTCTTACACTGCTAAATTAGGGACGGCTAGCACAGATAACCCCTCGAGTTGCTTTGTGCGAAATTCAAAAACAAACAAACAATCGTAAGCCATCTTGTGGTGAGATATCAAGGATTTTAGTACTGACATTTAAGGTCATTTTGTGTTTAGCCTGCTTACCCTAATCTGAACGGAAAAATTGATCAGACATATTGCTCAAGTTTATAAAAAAAATGTAAGTAGTTTTCATTCTTGTCTGCAAGGTGGCGCTTTTATGACATTTTGTGTGACGTCAGATATGTGTTGGCTTTGGTGAAAGTGAATAGTGACAAAACTTTTCAAAGTAGTTTGTTTCGAGTTCTATGCCAGTAACTATTTTGTTAAGCGTGTTTCAATTGCATTTATTTTCGCGTTCGAATGAACTTCGAACGGATTTAGAGGAGTACTGGGTTTTATAAAGATAATGACGTCAGTAGGCACGTGGTAGTGATGAAAATCAATATGTATTTACTTCAGTCTGCGGTTGTGTTAGAAATATGACGTCTATATAACTAAAGGAAAGAGAAAAAACGTGACTTCTTTGGATCCAATTAGTTCTAGACGAATAAAACACTGAGCAGGTGATGAAACAAGTGGATAGTGGGCTGATATCTTCTAGATTTATTTATTAGGATAATCTTTAACTTTTAAAGTACATTCCACTGTGATTGTCACTGTTAGTTCCGTGTGTAATGGTACTTATGTTCGAAACGTTGTCAGACGAAAATTAGCCGTGATATCAGTTTTTAACACAGATCTTAAGTAAATCACAAATAATTTTGAATTGCAGACGGCAACCACGGCCCATTCATAACATTAGAAAGTAAGACGGAGTGAATTTTTACAGTTTATGAAAGGTTGAATTTTGTATAACAGTAAGAACTAGAACAATTTAAATAGACTTGTGCTGGTTTTTTCATCTTTAATTTGAGTTATTTTTACGTAATTTCTCAAAGTTTCACACACTAGACATCAAATTTTCTACTAACCCCATTTCATCTTCATATGAAGGTGATTTCACCGTGAAATCATTCTTAATGACTATTTTTTTGTTCCGTGGTTCGTCATTTTACCCCGATAAAACAAGTTAGATATATATGGTGAATGATTTTAGTAGCACCTTCTATGGTATTCGGCATGGCCGGGTGGTTAAGGCACTTGACTCGTAATCTGAGGGTCGCGGGTTCGAATTCCCGTCGTACACAACATGTTTGTCCTTTAAGCCGTGGTGGCGTTATAATGTGACGGTCAATCCCACTATTCCTTGTTAAAAGACTAGCCCAAGAGTTTGCGATGGGTGGTGATGACTAGCTGCCTTCCCTCTAGTCTTACAGTGCTTAATTAGGCTAGCGCAGATAGCCCTCGTGTAGCTTTGCGCGAAATTAAAAAAATAAAATCTATGGTGTGTTTAGGGTCTTAATAAACGTGAAACTTAACTTTTTTAAACACCTTTTTATATGTGATCTGGGAAAGGCTGGTGCCTAAATGGATTGTTAATTAGAAAGGGAAATAAGACATTAAATGAATAGGCTTAATGAATAATTAGAGATTAAAAGTAGGGGCAGGATTTTAACAAACAACAGGGTGACTCGAGAAAGCAAATTAAAACCACGTAAATTGTGAGTTTAATTCTAGAGGGGAACCGAACGCTGCCATACCAACATTCAGTTCAGTTGCGGTAGACGTTAATTTTGAAGTGAATTTTGTTAAGCCTACTACAGCATTTAACACTCCTGTTGAGTGGGGCCTAATAGGCCCCAGAGCAACTTGAAAGGTTATTAATATTAGGCTAATAATTTTGTATTTAAATGAAATTGCCATTTAAATCCATTAATGAATGGATTAACGAGATTTCCACTGTCCCTATCTACTATCTAGCGAAACCACAGCCTGGGAACGGGCTTGGAGAAATTGTGGACTCAGAGAAACGTCTTTTCGTGGAGTGTGTTAAGAGAAGAAATCAAAACACATTAACGACATGTTTATATTTTTTAAAGATTTTAGATATGTATAGCTGAACATAATGAAAATAAGCTTTAATTAATACAACGTGAAAGTAATTAAAAAGAAAAGTTAATTAATTCGACCTGGTAACGTAAACTGGACTTTCTATTGACAAAAACTGAGGACTAAATTCTAGCCAGCTGTCAGCATATAAAGTAGCATTCTGATTTTTCTCAAAACGGTGATTTATCAGCAATCGAAACTTAGAATAAAAAAAATATTTGTTTCTAACTGATGATTAAAATTTGGTGATTGTGTAGACATAACCTGACATCAGTTAGTCCAAAAGTTTCATGTT